>NW_015386850.1:794982-831601 GCF_001527695.2 Protobothrops mucrosquamatus | reverse complement strand
CAGAATGGAAAAAAATCTATAAGAGAGCATAGGTAAAAACCCAACAGAACACTATGTCAAGGCCTTGGCAGCTATTCAAAGGTGCTAAATACCTGCCAGTCCTGTTTTACAAGTGGCTGCCTAAGTCTAAGTTTAACAATCTTTATCAACATTAATCCCATTTCCTCTTGTCATAGACAGGCAACTTTCAATCAAATTACTTGTCCTGTGTTACAATATTCAATACTTGTTATAGAGAAGTTGGGTAAAACAATTTTCCATCAGTTTTACATCTCTAATATAGGAAAAGGATCTAAAAGTAGATTTGCAGAAGAGTGAGTCAATCATAACATTCATTCAGATCGATTTGGAGCCCACCCACCTTCTTCCTAATTTTAGTTCAGAAATCCAGATCTCTTTGCCTCCTGATTTATTGAGTATAATTGGAAATCAAGAAATGGGTTTCAGTATGTTTGTTTCAAAAAGCAAACTGAAATCTCAAGAATTATAGTATTATGTAATATGCCAGGTTTCTTTTTTTTAAAAGTGCAGACTTCTTGCATTAGACATCTTCAAAATATGTGGGTGTAGGTTTTTTGTTTTTAAATTAAATTTAGGCACCAGCCAACATGGGTGGCTCACTCTCTCACATCAACTCTGGGCGGCTCACAATATAATAAACAGTAATACATAATAAGAATAAAACAAGGTGGGATCTATCACTCTGTACAAAAACAGACAAAAAAACCACATTCAACTTCCATTTTTCATTAGTAAAGAAACTACTAATAACATTTTTATTTCAATCAGGGATTACAGCTGTCTGTACAATTTTGCGGATCTGTTTCTCAAAAGGAGACTTATTTCCTCATGTTGGGGTGCGGTAAAATTTTTATGAAAATTACATATGTTACAAACCTAGTTTTTAACTATATCAAGGGGAAGAAATCCAGCAGACTTCTGGTGAGAATTTATGGTGAACCAGATGTCTTTGAAGGAGCGGAAATGGCACTGGGGTGGAGACCATCAGCCAAAAGATGAATTCTGGAAGGCACAATCTCTCCAGAAGAAGTGATCATGAGGTTACCCACTGACAGTCCAGATGATTACTCCTTGTGCGGTTTTTGCAATTAGTTTATGAGTTGAATGGCTAGAGTTGGGGGATTTTTCCACCAAGCTTACTGCTGTAAAGTAGCCTTTATGGACATAAAGTTAGCATGAGCTTCATTTCTTAATCATGCTTGAAAGTAATTAACTTATAGCTAAAAAGAACTTATTTAGAACCTTTGGAGTGACATGCTTCATAGTACTTTAGTCCTTAGTGAAAGAAGTTTTAAATATAAGCTTATGGACTTAAAAAAATGATATAAAGAGAAATCATTTCTTTATATATTTCTTTTCTTTCTCTTTACTATATTCTTATTTTTTTTCTTTAGCTTTTATTTTTCCTTTTCTACACTTTCTATTTTCTATTTTTATTATTTTATTTTTTTAAGTTTGTATTAGTTTTTATCTTTTTAATTATAATACTTTAAAAAACACTATTTAAAAAGGGAAGAGGCTCACCATAGAGGTTATAATGAAAAAGAGAGCTATTTAAGGCTGCTGTCTTTTTCTGCATTGACAATGAATCAAGAAATGCAATAGTGATAGAACGTAGACCATTTAATGGCACAAAGATATAAACAACTGGAATTTTTCATGTATACACCCAATGTTCCACCTTTCAAGCACTTTTTTTAGTATTTTTGCTTCTGGGAATGATAATTATAAACATTGAACTACATTAATTCAGCATCACTTCCCACAGCATTTTCCTTGAGAGTCTAGGACAGGGGTGTCAAACTGCCGGCCCATGGGCCAGATGCGTCATGCCGAAACCACGCCCACCCCATTGCCGGCAATGGAAAAAAAATCACGATACGTCACGTGATGTTACGAGTTTGACACCCCTGGTCTCGGACAACCCACCCTGGCTGACTTGCCACAGCTGACCCACTGCAGCTGACTCATCACGGCCAACTCACCATAGCTGACTCACCCTGGCCAATTGGCTCTGGCCGATTTGCTGTGGGACAGCTCACTGTGGGACAATTCGCTGTGGGACAACTCAACAAGAAATAACTGTACTGGGACAAAATGAAATGTGAATGACAAAAATCAAAATAGTGTGAAAGAAACAGTGGCATATAACAGTACAGTTATCTTGCATTAAGTTATCCTGTGTTGAATTGTCTCATGGCAAGTTGTCCCATGGCAAGTTGGCCATGGTGAGTTATCCCATTCTGTTCCTTGAAAAATCCAATTAAAACCATTCCTAGCATTTTGAAATTTTAAACTTCAATAAACTGAAAACTTGTGATATACATCAATTTTATAGACTAATTTTATTTTCTACTTTGGTGATTCTGAAACATAAATCATAAATACCTCTGTAATATTCAGGTGCAAATTTCAATGTTTTCATTTATTTATGGATGATTTATGAACACTTTACATTTGCCTTAATGGAATAGAAAACTGTGACTCTCATAAACAAATATTCTTTAACTTGATCATCAGTGATACACAATAATATCATTAACTGGAAGGAAGGAAGCAGAGATGCCTTGGTAGATTTACAAAGCCTTTGCATTAGGCATTTCCCCAAAATAATACCCTACCTAAAAAGCAAGAGATTCTCGATACCCAGATATAATTACAATGAATTTTATCTATAAAGCAGTCATCTCACATTTTAAACTCTAAATGCATAAGGGTATGAAGCCCTTGAAATGCATCACAGGGTTCCAAAGGTTTTCCCCTTTCTAAGAGTTTTCCTCAAACTCTCAGGCATGGCAGGAGTCAGGTTCAGAAGCACTGAAGACTAAAAGGTCTCATCCATCCATCATACTTCTATATGGAACAAAAATTTTGACAAGCTACAGAGTTGGACTAAATGCTTCCCCACTATTTATGTTCTTTAGTGAGGATGGAGGTGATGACTTAAGCACTTTTTAGCATAGTCCTTTGGCCTCCTTTCCTTCATTTCATTTATCAGGTATTCAGTTTCTGTGCACAAGTTCAGAACTTTTTAATATATACGGATGGGAGTCTGGATGCAGAATACTTTCTTATATTCCATTAAATTTATGGCAGCTGGTTCCTAGAGCTATTGGAAAAATAGAGCTTCTGTATCATTTATAATATTGTAAAAGTAAAAGTAAAGATTTCCTCTGTCCAGACATGTTCGACTCTAGGGGACAGTGATCATCTTGGTTTCCTAGCTGAGGGAGCCAGCATTGTCTGAAGACATTTCAGTTATCATGTGGTCAGTGTGACTATACATCGAGGCGCATGCTGTTACTGTTCCACCAGAGTGGTCCCTATTTATCTACTTGCATTTGCATGCTTTCGAACTGCTAGGTGGGCAGAAGCTGGGACAAGTAAAAGGAGCTCACTATGTTACACTCAAAGCTGGGCTGTCAATTTTGCAGCTGACAATCTAAGAGTCTATAACTGGTGAGCCATTGTGCCCCTCATTTATATATTGTAAAAAAAAAAACCCACTCCTTTTAATGTATATATATCCACCAGTAAAAACATAGACAGAACATCCTAGTGGTGCTAACCATGAATGAATACAATAGTATAGAGTGAACACTAACCTTCTTTTACCAGAGCTTTTGTTTACTTTTGTTTTGAAAAAAGGTTTTAATAAGATACAGCAGAAAAAGGAGGAGCAAAAGAAGCAACTGAGTATAATTTCCCCCTGAAATAATCATGGTGTGTACTTGAACTCAGGATCTTAAATTGGCTTACCTCATTTATTGTTTCTAAGGTGGGATTTGTGTCATTCAATTGTCAGAATAAAAATATTTGCTTCTAAATAGTATTTCTGAATCTGTGGATCACCCGAGTCTGTATTTTTAGCCCCATGCATGTTGCTGTGGATTCAAACTGCTTTGTGCATGAGTTGTTTTGTCTCCTCCCCCCCCAATTACATTTGCTTCAAATACCAACAAATCTAAATGTCTTTTTCAAGACTAAGTTTTATTGAGAGGTCAAATTCCAATGTCTGAACAAGCTCTGCATGAGAAAAATTCTAGATTCAATTCTCTCTTTTAAGAGAGAAATTCAAAAGTAAGGGTAGCGAGCTGAAAGGTGTGGTTCCAATTTTCTCCATCTTGTACAAGACTTGACATTACTGTAGGTGGCAAAAATCAGTTCGCTTATAAAGAAATGTGAACAACACAGAACTCTAAGAATTAACAAAAGTAGTTAGAATAGTTTTAAAATCTATATTAAATATTAACTAATATCCTTGAATACTAGGTCTCAGGGTATCAAACTTCTGAACATAGGGCACAGCGGTACTTTTTTCTGGTTACATATTTGAGGAAATGAAACTAGGTGCGCCCACACTTATGATATCAACAATACAGTATATATGTGAGCTAACTGCACCAGGGAAGTGTTATCAGTCCTTTTCATGTGACCTTCATACCTGGGACAACATTTTTTAAATCAGTGAATTGTAAAGCAGAACCATATAAGACATATCAGATGACATTGAGAAATTACTACATCATGAAACTCTGCCTTATCCTCCAATGCATTTTATTTCAACATAAGAGTTGCAGGGCTGCCTTTTAAATAAATTTGCTTTTAATTGTTGTGTAGATATGCATTCAAACTTTTATAATTTGGATTATCTTGTTTTAAAATGAACCATTTTATTGCAGATTTTTAAATAAATTGCTTTATTAATGATGGTTCAATATCCAGAATGTAACATTAGTAGACCACTTAGAAAGGGCTGTAAAGCACTGTGAAGCGGTATATAAGTCTAAGTGCTATTGCTATTAGTAATGTAGAAAAAGAATAAAATAATCACCAAAAGACCACTATCTCTACTGAAATTAAGTGCAATATTTGGAGAAATAAATTTTGTATAATAATGTAGAACTAGAAGAGTTGCTCTAGGCAAGATGGGTGGCATATGTCAAATAAGCAAACAAACAAATAATAAACAAACAAGCAGTAAATGTGGCAAGGGTCAATATATTTTCACTTCATTTGCCATTCAGTTTAACTTGAATACTTAT
The DNA here is from genome assembly GCF_001527695.2 of Protobothrops mucrosquamatus. Classification (NCBI taxonomy): domain Eukaryota; kingdom Metazoa; phylum Chordata; class Lepidosauria; order Squamata; family Viperidae; genus Protobothrops; species Protobothrops mucrosquamatus. The sequence continues at coordinate 826,535 of NW_015386850.1, read as the reverse complement.
ATTGTAACTTTCCTTTGAATATATCCCTGTATAAACATTTAAATCTATGTTTCTATGGTTCCTAGTGAAATACGAGAGCCAGTCTGGTTTAGTGATTAAGGTACCATGCTAGAAAATGGGAGATGGTGTGTTCAAGTCCTGCCTTAGCCATGAAAACCAGCTGGGTGACTTTGGATCAGCCACACTCTCCCAAACCAACCTACTTCACAGGGCTGTTGTTGTGGAGAAAAGAGGAAGTTGGAAGTTCATATGAATAATTAAGCTTTATTCTTACAATAATATTTTCTAATAATTAGCTAAGCACATCATTCGTAGACCTGCCTTATTTGTGACCCACTCAAATGAACATAGCCAATAGCAGCTTGATATTACTCTTACTTTTGTTGTGTGTTAAAAAAAACCTAAAAAGTTGGCAATCCAAATTGCAAAGACTATATTCAGCTCATTCTACTGTAAATTGCAGAAGCCTGTTCTAACATCAGCTATTTTTTTTGCTATACTTCACAATAACTTTAGTCAATATTATGAAGTCAGCTCCTCTCTATTACATTATTGTGGTTTATATATAGTTTCTTATAATACAACATCTAATTGCCTGAAATATCTCATTTTGCTAGAATTTGTCATACAACAAAACAATTACCAAAATCATCCTACACTTTATTGTATAGGCCACATAAAGTCCCATGCAGTCCCTCAGAACATCGCTTGCATTGAATCTCAGTGGCATGGTCTCTTGGTATTTTGAGACACAAAATACATATATGTTCTAAAAGATGCTGAACAGTTAAAAATATAATTTGCAAAATACTCAGATAAATGGTAAATTCTATGCAACTCTGCCCACTTGCACTATTTTCTTCTCATTACAATACTTACTGAATAAAGCCTTGCCTATCTGTGAAACAGAATGAATGCAAAAGACAGACACTTAAATGCATCTACATTACTTAATTGCATTTCAATTTCATGTTTGCTAAACCATCTCAGAACAAGACAGAACTCCAACATGTATGCACAAGTCATTTGATCCCATACGCACAAAAGACAAGTCTCTAATACCACCAATTACAGCTACATAGTTCCAATTATCTTAATATCTAATTAAAATCATTTACAATTCCTTTTGTTTCACTACATCCAACTAATAAATTATAAATTTCCATGTTAAAAATAAATTCAGTCAAATATCTTATAATTACAGCTAAGTTAAAGTAGCCTTTGTTTCCTATTGCTGATACAATAAATAGCTATTTTATAACAAAAAGCATTTCTACTCAGTTCCATCTTTCAGTGCTTTAAACTAATACCTGTTCTTAATATAGAAGCAGATTCCCATTGTTTTGTAATTTTGCACAGTAAGCATAAGAAATTCTTAGTTATTTCATACATATAGTTCTAAAACTGGAATCTGCTTAATGCGGTAAGAACTGTTCTCTTGATTCTAACAGCAATTTTTTGTAAAGAAAAGTTTGTACTGGGTATGACTTACTTTCATAAGCCTTTCCACAATCACTTAGTAGCAGCTCAAAGGTATAAGTGAGAATAAAGCTAAGAAAGAACAAATAAATACAGTAACGCACCTTATCCTTTTAAGCAAACATAGTTTAGTTAGAGTTTAACTCACCTTCACTAGGAAATGAAAACAACTCCACGTAGTGCTATGCACTAACAAATCAAACAGGCTATACCACCTCCTCTGTTCTGTTCTTGACCTCCCACTGACTTACCTAGACAGGTAAATTCCTCCTGTCTTTCTTCTCTCTCCACCCTGAACCTGACTCCTCCCCTAAGCTCTTCATTCCAGCTGTTTCCTAAAGAAAAGGGGAGGCAGGGTTACAGAGTTCTTGGCTTCTTCTATTCTAAACAGTAGCACCCAGAAATGAAGCAAAACAGACGAACATTTTTTTTAAAAAAACCTGAGTGTTATTAAGGTTAAATGCTTTTGTAGTTAAAATGCTGATTAGGGCTGATTTCCCTAGCAAGTGCAGGAAATAAATGATTTTTTTTTTTAAATTTCGGGAGCAAGAGTAGAACAAAAAGGAAGCCATGCAAGGTTGAAAATATACAGTCATGATAAAATCCACTAAGGTCAAAGTATATTATATTAAGCATAACTTAACTTCCTTTGATATTAGTAGACCTACTCTAGGAATACTATAACTGTATATGGATCTAATCCTATTTACCTGGCATAAGAAGATGAAAAAATTGCAAGTATTTGTATTCATATCTATGGCTTTTTTCATAAAAAATATCTAAATGCAATCAGTAAATAATAAACACAGAGATATAGTGCTTTATTCTTTACTGATTACAAGTTGCTTATTTATTAATGACTTCTCCACTTATTTTATAAATAGATTATCTGTAATCTCTATGTTTTGGATATATTGAGTGAAATGGACTCAAATTGAAAATCAAAAATCAAGTGGCAGTTGTGGCCAGGTGGGCTTTTGTATAGGTTCATCCTGTGTGCCAACTGTACCCTTTCCTTGATTGGGAGGTCCTTCAGACTGTTACTCATACCATGGTCACCACCCAATTGAATTACTGCAATGTACTCTACATGGGATTGTCATGGAAGAATACCGAGAAGCTACGGTTAGTTCAAAATACAGCAATATGAGCAGTAACAGGTATCTTTGGGTAACAGGTGCCTTTTGATGTGTCCATGTATCACTACAGCTACATGGCATGCAATGGTTGCCACTCAGCTTTCTGAGTGCAATTCAAAGTACAGGTTATTATCTACAAAGCCCAACATGGCATAGGGGCTGGATAACTGAGAGACCATTGTCCCCAGTTGTTTCTACTCTCCCAGTGCATTTCAGCAAAATGGATGAGCACCAGGGCCCTTTTATTAAATGTGGTCATCTTGTGGGATTGAGGAAACATGCTTTTTCTGGGTCAAACATCATTGACCCAGAGAGAAGGACTGCACCCTCTCTCCTAGAGTTCTGGAAAGTTCTTAAAACTTGGCTTTGGTTCCAGTCCTGGGATTGTTGGGTTTCTGAGACCCCTATTAAGATACTTTCCAGGTTTATTGGTTTGCTACCATGTGGATACATAAAGATTTTTAAAGTGTTATTTTCATTTTTTTCTGATAACACAGATGTTTGCTTGTATGAAATTAGCACTGATTTAGAAAAAGGAACTGTTGTTATAAATGTTAATCTCTAGATCAGCGGTTCTCAACCTGTAGGTCACGACCCTTTCACAGGGGTCGCCTAAGACCATTGGAAAACACATATTTTCGATGGTCTTAGGAACCAAGACACCGCTCCGCATCTGTCTCCGCATGGCCTCCTCCGCCATTTGCAGAGAGAGAGAGACAGAGAGGCACTTTCACTTCCCTTCTCTCTCTCTCTCTCATCCGGACTTACCTCCTGCAGGGCTCCTGATTGGCCCTGCGCCCGGGTGCCCCACCCCCTGGGAGAAGCGCGGCCAGGGCCTCGTGGGTGTGGAGCTGCCCGGGGAAGCCCCGGGATCCCTGCTGGGAGCGGTCCGCTGGAGGCTTCGCTGAGCGGGCCAGCCCTCCTGCAAGCCGTGGCCCAAGGGAGACCAGCCCCTGCGATCCCCAACCAGCCCGACCATTGGCCCCGCTGGCCGGGAAGGCGCACCGGAGTCCAGGCTGCCGGAAAGGAAGGAGATGCAGCAATGGTAGAAGAGGAGAGCCGCCTCTTGGGGCCAAGTGCTGGCAGCGGCTTCCTTGCCCTCCTCTTCCTCCTCCCCTTCTTCCTCCTACTGCCCCCAAGGCGGCTCAGGTGGGCACCGGGGAAAAAGGGGTGCCTGGGGGGAGCAGCCGGGCTGGCAGAGGGGCTGGCAGGGGCCACATGGGACCAGCCCCCACCACGGCTCCATCAGATGGGCGGAGGGCAAGGCCGGGCAGCGCGGAGTCCCGGCTGGGGTGGCGCTGCCAGTTTTCTCACCCTTCTCCTCTCCTTCTTCCTCCTGCTGCACTCAAGCCGGCTCGAGCGGGCGCCGGGGCAAGAGGGGTGCCTGGGGGGAGCAGCCAGGCTGGCAGAGGGGCCAGCGGGCCCCACGGCACCAGCCCGCACCGCAGCTCCATCGATGGATGGAGGACAAGGTCGGGCAATGCGAAGTCCCAGCTGGGGCGGTGAGAAAGAGAGGAAAGAGAGAAAGAGAGGAAAGAGAGAAAGAGGGAGGAAAGAGAGAGAGAAAGAGAAAAGAGAGAGAAGAAAGAGAGGAAAGAGAAAGAGAAAGAGAGGAAAGAAAGAGAGAGGAAAGAAAGAGAGAAAGAGAGAGAGGAAAGAGAGAGAGAAAGAGAGAAAGAGGGAGAGGAATGGCGCTTCTCCAACCAGGCTGGGCGGAGCTGGTGGAGCGGCCTTCCTGTCCCCCTCCCCGGCCAGCTGGATGGGGGGTTGGGTGTCACCACAACATGAGAAACTGTATTAAAGGGTCGCGGCATTAGGAAGGTTGAGAACCACTGCTCTAGATGATAGCTTGGTGCCATATATATGTGACTGGTTAACAGTAATTTATGAATTCTATCTTTGCTCTATGTAACAGGCTTTAAGCCTAAAGCACCAAATAAGTCTTTTGTATATATCCAGTAGACCATGATCCTGACATAAGGGACACATGCATGTACACACACACATATGTAAACATTTTTGCTATGCATAATTTACTCATAATGAAATTCAAAAGAAAGCATGCCAAGTAAATATTCAAAGGATTATAGCTTTAGCTTGTATTGTAGGCTTTAATAGTGCTATTCAGTGCTATTCCAAAAGTGCTTTTTCAAAAGGCAACTGGATTTTCTTGGTTTTTTGAAAATATTTCGCTTCTCATTCAAAAAACTTCTTAAAGGCTGAAGAATAATAATTTGTAGTAAATGATGACATTGTGTCTTCTGTTTATTTGTTTATTCCAATTTACAGTGGGTAAATGTTTATTTGTTTATTCCAATTTACAGCGGGTAAATGTTTTGCCTCTCAGAGTCAGTACTTAATTTAGGCAAGGAACTTAAAGAATAAATGTGAATGAACTTTTTCTCAGTCAAATGTATCTCAAATCAAGTAAACTTTAACCTAAAACTTGGGTTCACCATGTGTGAGTTGGACAGCTATACACATTTGTTAAATAAACAAACAAACAAAATACAAAGCAGCAGAAATTTGAAAAAAGTCCAGTAACGATCTATTGGGCATTTTCTTTTAGTACATTGCCAGTTTTGCCTAAAAATAAATATGTGCAGATGCCAAATGTGGAAATCAAAACAAAGCAAACCCATTATCCTATTTCCCTGAGAGAATTGGCATTTATCTGGTTGTAAATAGAATGTTGAAAGTAATTTTTTTTTCATTCAGCAATATTATTTTTTGCAGAAAAAGTACCCAGCTAGAAGATAGGACTATTTTACAAAGTTGATTACTTATCCATCTACATTTTCTTCTTTCATTCCATCAATTGAAGATCAATGGATTAATAAAAAGGAAGTTCCTCCTTTCTCTCCAGCTTGTAATAAGATATCATCCTGCCCTTTTTTCCAAATGTAAAAGTTTATATTTCTTTCTTAAGATGTCTCATAAGCATTAGCAGGCACCACCTACATTTGGCATGTCGTTTTTCTGCATAGTTTGCTAGTGATATCTTCAAAGAGAAACCCATAGCGTTGACTCCAGTATGTTCCTGCTTATTAAACTCTTCTTTCTAGGATGTGGTTTGGAATAGATGTGAATTCATCACAGATTCACTATTCTAGGTGACCACACCTTAAAGATTAGGGGTTGGCAGAAGTTGATATTTTTCCTCTATATTTCCTTTGCACTAAAACATTCAGAATAGTCACAAATGCACTCAGAATTATTAACTCAGTCCCAAAATAAATCATATGTAGATATTCATCTTCAGAAAACAGGAAATACAAATCATAGTGTCATCCTTCTAGCTGGTTAATAGTGTCTATTAACATTATGTAGTGAGTTAAAATTGTTGCCTGAGCAATGTACTTTTTTAAAAAGAATGTTAGAAAACTGTTAGAAAATTTGTATCTATTTTAAATTTATAAAATTAATAAAGTTTACTCTTTACTCATTTTACTATGATTTCTCAGTTTTGTTCTGTATAAGAGCCTACATGTGATTCTCAAAATAAAATTGAATGGGATTGCCACAAAATTTATATTATATTTGAAATGTTATGCTGACCGTGGAGTTTTGGGGATTTATCTTCCTTATTCAGTCCAGTCCTTCCACTTCCAGATATAAAATACAATCTACCAATAGTTTGTTCGATGCAACTTAAATAAAAGGGAACAGATCAAGATTATGTTTCTGTATTGTGAATCTGTGAGACAACTGTAAATGTAAAAGAAGGGAAATCATGCCATTAGTTAACAGGAATATTAATCAAACATTTCAACATTAACATATAGAAATCTGTTTTAGAAACTGAATATATGTATATGTGTGTGTGTCTGTGTAGTTTCTAAAACATATTTTTATATGTTAACACTGAAACACTGAAATATATATAATCTTGTCCTTTCCAGTTCAGTGAAGTAATATTAACTTGGCACACAGATGTCATTACTACACACATGTTTAGCATTCCATTTTCTTAATTATTAACTAAAAATTGCCTTGATTGGTGGGGGAAGGGGAAGCTAACACTTTTTGGCATCAAACCAATACATTACTGAAGTCAATAGGTTACCAAGCATGAATAAAGAGCATTTAAATATTAGAATCAATGCATCTTTCTCTTGGGCAAGGTACTTTTGTGCCATTAACCATTTTTTCTGTTCTATGAGAAAGTCATACCTTTTGCAAACTTATGCAACTTACATAGCTTTTGACATTTTGTAATTCAAACAATGTATTTAGATCAGAGTCTTGTTTTGTAAAACAGAGTGCACATCGATAATGCTAAAATACAACTTAAATGGTCCATGCCAAGTCACTGTATTGTTTTTGTTACCACTATTTGCTGCTTTGAAAGGACAACACTTGGACATCAGGTTAGAATTGTCATTAAAATATACAATCATTATGTAAATGTATCCATGAAAGTGAATGTTGCAAAGAAATACAAGACTTTATTTATATATACTGCTCAAAAAAATAAAGGGAACGCAAACTCCTTCAGTTCCATGTTAAAATGTTCCCTTTATTTTTTTGAGCAGTATATTATATAGCACACCAAAGGTGAGGACTGCAGCATTTAAGACACAGCAATATTGATAAATGTATGACTTCTACCTCAATAGCTACTGTGGTGCTTAACAGTTTATGAATCCTTTTGAATTTTCAACATTTCTGTATAAAAATAACCTAAAACATCTGTTCTCCATACTTGTCCTAAAACTAGATACAGGTAGTTCTTGTTTAGTGACCACAATTGGTGCTAAGTGATGTGGTTGCTAAGTGGAAAATTACATGACTGTGACTACACTTATAATTTTACTTCCGCTTCCGCTTTTCCCTCTTCTCTGCCCTTTGGGATAATTAACCAGAAGGGAATTAATGTATTTACCTTCATTGGAGAGGAAGGGATTACAAGAAAGTAAGCATGCACACAATGGGACATACACATAGAAAGGAGTGCACTAGTACTCTGCCTAGCATTTTCCTGGCCCAGTAACTTTGGATCATTTTTCCTCAGTAAATCAAAGAACAAGTACAATACTTTGGCTCATTTGTTTGAGTCCACTTTATCTATTTTTTTGGTGTTGTGCAGAGAACAGATCAAATTTTAGTATGACCTAGTGCAGGGGTAGGCAACCTTGGCTCTTTTATGTCTCGTGGACTTCAACTCCCAGAATTCCTGAGCCAGCTTGGCTGGCTCAGGAATTCTGGGAGTTGAAGTCCATGAGTCATAAAAGAGCCAAGGTTGCCTACCCCTGACCTAGTGTAATATTTTGTAATGCAGAAATATTGAAAATTCAAAAGGATTCACAAATTTTAAGCATTACTTAATGAAACTTGATTTCATTGAGGGCCTTATTAGCAGTGTGGTTGCCCTTGAGGGGCTAGGTGGGCATGGCTGACTGAGTGGGCATGGCTGGGTGGGTGTGGCCAGCTTGATGTCACTCAGAGGGGTGCCTGTGGGGGGCCCAGGTGGGGCTGTGGGAGGGATCTGGGGGTCTCCAGTGGAGGAGGCGGGATAGGGCAGGCACCAGGACATGGTGCATTGGAGCCTCACCATCCCCCTTGGAGTGTGTTTGGGGCCCCCAGAGGGAAGCATGGGCTTCCCGGGTCCCTGGGGAGTGCTCAGTCCAGCTCTCAAGCTCCCAGGGCATTGGGACCCCACAACCTGGCCTGGCACCACTTCCTGGGGGGCACCCAACCACATGTGGGCAGCTCTGGGGCTGGGCTTGGGCAGAACAGGGAGGGGAGTCCCATCTGCCTCTTGGGGATAGAGGGCTCCCTATCCTTCCCGTTTGCTGGAGCTGTCAGGGGTGGCGGCTGGTGGGAAGCTTGTCTTGTGTGTGTGGTGGAGCTGGAGGACGAAGTTGGATGGCGGGGGCTGAGTAGGCAGGGATCACAGCATGGCGATGACAGCAGCCAGCTGGGCTGCCTCACCACAGCCCCATCTTTGCGTGTCTCCTTCCCGTTTGGAGGGCCAGCTCAGCAGTTGCAACACTTGGATCCACCTGTGCTGCGTGGGCTGCGTGGGCTACGGCATCCTAGGGTGCACCGGCTGATGGGTGGCCAAGGGGCCAGCGGGCTGCAGCTGCTGCTGGGCACCACCGACCCACGCATGCTCACTGCCTCCTGTGCGCACACCCTGGGGGGGTGCCTAGTAGGGCTAGGGCGGGGCTGGGGCAGCAGGAACTGGTCTCTTGGCATCTCTGGGTGGCCCCATGGGCCGGATCTGGGACCATTGTAGGCCAGATTCAGTCCACGGGCCTTGTGTTTGACATGTCTGCTGTAGCCTGTCACCTTTGTAGACTTAGAGGTAATCTGGATAATGTTTCTAATTTAAACTAAATGAAAGTTGCTATTACATGTAGGACTCTTTATCAAACATTCTCTGCAGAGATAAATGTTATATAAAGACAGAATATTAATAATGTTATGTACTACTGGCTATACATTTATATCAAGATATATACTGCTCAAAAAAATAAAGGGAACGCAAACCCCTTCAGTTCCATGGTAAAATGTTCCCTTTATTTTTGTGAGCAGTATAGAAAGCAGGGCAAGAGCTTAAAAAACCCAGAGTTCCAATTATTACTGAACTTGTTGATTTCTTGTACAGTGACTTGATTTAACAAGTGGTGGTAGTGAACAGGTAAAAATTATATCTAAATCATAATGAAAGAACTAACTTTGTGAAATATTAACAATAGTTGTTAAGTAATTCCAAGTATCCTCGTCTGCTTAAGATAAACACCATACTGGAACAAACTAAAATTCTTACTCTGAGGTTTTTTTTTCTTTGTCAAAAATTCCTGTTATCAATAGCTACTATATGTTGGTTGGAAAGAAGCTTTGATTTGCCGTAACATAAAAGGGAATTTAATCTCACATTCTTTTGATACTTATTGCCCCATACATATATAGATATCCTAAACATAAGAAAAATGAAAGGCATACAAAGACTACATGGTTTGAATTTGTTCAGCAGTGATAATGAATCTGATTTGCAGATCAAATTGATGCAAAAATGTTGTCTTTTAAACAAAGATGTACCGTATGTTTTTCTACCACTCAGTTCCTCAAAATGACGATATGTAAGAACATCCCACTTTATTTTTTTTTAAAATGTTCCACTATTTATTATATCTAAACTCTTAAAAGAGCAACTACCTTTAAGATGCAGAAGATCTGGATTTAGGTTGCTTTTAGCTGTAAGATTAAGTTATGTGGAAAATATCATTTTTACCAGTTAAATTATATACAGTTGAAATGTATATAATGTAACTGAATTCTAATTAAATACAATCTGACTGGATGTCAACAATTGAAAAATATATGTGCTGGTTATCTCAATAAGTTGGAAATAGAGATACTTAAATAATAAGTTCATACCATATTTTATATAAAAGTCTTGTGATGGTGCAGTGGTTAAAATGCAATATTGCAGGCTAATTCTACCGACTAAGAGTAGTCCTGACTGGCTCAGAGTTGGCTCAGCCTTCCATCCTTCCAAGGTCAGTAAAACGAGGACCCAAATTGTTGGGGGCAATATGCTGACTGTGTAAACTTAGAGAGGGCTGTAAAGCACTATGAAGCGGTATATAAGTCTAAGTTCTATTGCTATTCAAGTGTCTCATCATAGGAAGATTTATCTTGAGAGAAGGAGCCATTTATATTAGATACTAATGCTATTTGTTTTCCACATTTTCAGACCAAGAGCTCCCATATACTTAATTGGAACAAAAATGAACTCAAGGATTGTCCCACTGAAATAAATGAGACCTTAGTTAAGAGTATGAGTAACACTACCCTAACATTTTAATGAATATATACTTAAAGTAGCTAATTCTCAATCTAATCTTTATTTATTTTTCAAAATCACTTTTCCAAATGTTGCAGTGATCATCTATTCCTGCATATCATGCAAGTATGACATATTATATTAATATGGTTGATGCCCTTTTCCTCAGAAACCATAGATGATTTTTGATCATATGCTATCTATCTATCTATCTATCTATCTATCTATCTATCTATCTATCTATCTATCTATCTATCTATCTATCTATCTATCTATCTATCTATCTATCTATCTATCTATCTATCTATCTACTTTCTTAACCGTCCGTCTCCCTCATAGAGGGGCTAAATGCAGAAGAGGCAGACTTGGTCCTTTCACTGGAGATACTCAATGGGAAGAACGAATAGAGCACTTGTTTAGAATAGCAGTGTTAATATAAAGCAGTTTCATAGTGTTCAAACTGATTTAAATCCATAGACAATTCAAAAACAGTCCAGTTCCATAAAAAACACCCTGGAATTTTTTGGTAATAAGAATAATTTGCAATACATTTTGCAATAGCTCCTGTAATCTATGTATATGTATCAGCATCAATTTTTATTAAAGATAGAAAGCAGAAATACAAGTGAATACAAAGTGGGACATGCATGCATGATGTTACATGTTAGTGTTGCTATAATTAAACTCAAGAGAGTATGTTAAACAGAACATATACTGTACGTATTTCCATGAAATAATGTTGCAATATGTGGTACCACTGAAAAAAAGTAAATTAGATGTTTTTAAAACGTATGCCAGTTTACAAAAAAAAATCATAATGCACCCATTTAATTTCTTTGCAAAGCCCACTAAACTGATAAATCATGATTTACAAGCTTGTAAAGTGCTGTATTTGATATACTGATCTCCTCTAAAAGTGTACAAAAGGCCATCTAGTAAAACATACATTTTCACATTTCTGAATGTTAATGCTGGGGCTATTACCAGATATGTAAATTTTGGAACATATCTTCAATATTTAATCCAATCAACTAATACTACAGAACTACTGTATAGTAGTTATCATTTAAGTGTCTTCAAATTGCACTCTATTCGCAATTTCTGAGAATTTTAAAGTTAGTGATACTTTTAAGGATATTAAACTGTATCAAGTAATGTGTGTGTGTGTGTATTGACACCAGAACAAAAAATGAACTTGAACAATGGCCCTATCCAACAAAATGAGTTTCAATGTGGAGAAAACCAAGTCTTACATTTAGGCAGGAAAAACCAAAGGCACAAATACAGATTGGGCGAGATCTGGCTCAAAAACAGTGACTGTGAGAGGGACCTTGGAATTCTAGTGGACGATCACTTGACTATGAGCCAGCAATGTGCAGCAGCAACCAAAAAAGCTAACAAAATCCTGGGTTGTATAAACAGAGGCATAGAATCAAGAACACGAGAAGTACTATTACCACTTTATAAGACCACATCTAGAATACTGCAGCCAATTTTGGTCACCATACCACAAAAAAGATGTTGAGAATTTGGAAAAAATTCAAAGAAAAGCAACTAAGATGATCAGGGGATTGGAAACTAAAACATACGAAGAACGGCTACAGGATTTGGGTCTGACTAGTTCAGGGGTAGGCAACCTTGGCTCTTTTATGACTTGTGGACTTGCTGGCTGAGAAATTCTGGGAGTTGAAGTCCACAAGTCATAAAAGAGCCAAGGTTGCCTACCCGTGGGCTAGTCTAAGGAAAAGAAGAAATAGGAGAGACATGATAGCAGTGTTCCAGTATCTGAGGGGCTGCCACAAGGCAGAGGGGGTCAGATTGTTCACCAAAGCACCAGATGGAAGGATGAGAAACAACGTTTGGAAACTGACTAAAGAGAGAAGCAACCTGGAACTAAGGAGAAATTTCCTGACAATGAGGACAATTAACCAGTGGAACAGCTTACCCCCAGAAATCGTGGGCGTTCCATCGCTGGAGATTTTTAAGAGGAGACTGGATTTCCCCCTGTCTGAGACAATATAGGTTCTCCTGCTCGAGCAGGGGGCTGGACTAGAAGACCTCCGAGGTTTGTGTTTGTGTTTCTATTCTATTCTATTCTATTCTATTCTATTCTATTCTATGAATATTATACTCTTCTACTCCCAAATTGAAGTTTATTTAAATTGACTTCTATATCCATAAGAAAGGTGCAAATAATAGTTTTGAAAGATAATGTAGACATAGATTCCTTTACAAAATAAATGATGTAACAGGAAATTTCATTTCCCAGTTGACTTAGATATGGAGCACTAAAAAAAAGCTAAGTGACATGAGAGATTGTTTGAATTATGAGATGTTTCTATTAGCAATCATCCAATGTAATTTTATAGCTACTTTAAAACAGAAGAGAAAATCATAATGTTTAAGTATTACAACCCATTACCAGAAAGTATGTTTACCAACTTAAAAGACTTTATTTTATAGTTATCAAGGATAAAAAGTAATCCAAATCTGGTACCAAAATATGGTACCATCTTCATACTTACTTAAACAAAAGGAAATAATAATCTGTATTGTCCAAATTTACAAGCTTTCAGGTAACCACCATTTAGATATAACATGTCAGGATTTATTTTATATAAAAATTTAATTCTCGAATGCATTTCTGTGTAACTAATGATCTTTATATGCATATGTGTACATCTGTAGAGAAACATAATTATGACAATAGTTCAATAAAAACTTGTGCTATATTTTTTTAAATTATATTAACAATTATAATACTGATGGTAAAATATTTAAATTTTACTTAGTAAAATAATCTGCAATGAACTAGTGTGATTTAAACCCATGCCTCCAGACAAACCTTAAAGCAAAAATGCAAAAGTACATATTCTAAAATTAAAAATATTTAATAGAAAACAATATACAAAATAACTTTCCATTAGCACCTTTACTTAAAAGGAATATAAACAGGTCAATTTCTCATCACCTTTGATAGGTGCATTTAATCAATTCTAAAGGAAACAAGATGAGATTAGTACAGTATCTAGGTTTAACTGCAATCTCAGTCTGTGAACAAATATGATTCCTCCTCCCAAACCACAAGGTTTAAAGGCCTTATTATATTAATATATTCAAGTGTCGTAATACATCTTTTCTTCAGTTATCTAAATGTCTAATTTTAATGTTTTTCCAAGTAATCGTAGATATATGGTTACAGATTAAATGCTTAATATATTACACTTCCAAGTTTTGTATACACTCTATTTTTCAAACCATATTTGGCAATCGAGCTGTAAAAAAATTCTTGAATAGGGTTGTATGTATTTGTGTGTGTGTACATGTCTCTGATAGAAACAATCTCCAGTGTTTATTTATGTCCAAGTATATATGTACAGGATTTTAAGGTCAACTAACCTGATTTTAGACTTTAAAGAGATCAGTACCAATATTAATTGTAAAATGAATTTATTTCCTATAGTTTTGATTCTGTTATTTAAAGCAGAACTTTAAATAAATATTCTTGTCTAATAGTCTTTTTGGCCAATAAAAGCATGCAGTAGTGAGCTTGGTAACATTTTCCTATACTGTAGCAAGTACAATTGCAGTTGTTTTGTTTAAGGCTTTTGGCAAAAGTACCACTTTATTAGTATTAACTGAGTTATCCTTAATATCTCTAAACTAGCTAGTGTAGTTGTAACAGACTTTCCTGGGAGTCCACTACTTTGGGTTTACTTCTGAGCAGATGTGCATAGGATATCACCTTTCATGTCTTATTAACTTAAAATCAACATATAATTTAGTAATTATTGTTTTCCATTTAAGACCTACAATTATCTTTAGCTACATTATTTAACCCATCATATATGGGGAAATGAGTGATTGCAGATCTCTTTGATGTTTCCAGATTGAGAATTTTCACTTCAGTATATACGAGCAGAAACTAACTCAAAGTATCTGATTCAAATACAAAAAATTGTACTGTTAGTTTACAAGTCACTGGAAAAAACTTAAAACACCTTAAGTATAGCATGCCAGATTTTGTCAGTTACAAGAAAGAATATGTAAATCCACTCGATTCACTTCAGATCTCTGAACCGATTAAAAAGTGCATTTTCACATTGACTATCAGCTCACAAATTAGGTCCAAAACTTTAACACTTCATTGAGATTTGTCACCCAGCCTATGCCTGCTTGTAAGTTTATAGGTCATGTTACATTAAAAATAAATTGGAATAGCAATTAGTCATGTATACATTTGGGGCCTAAAAAGGTACAAGTAGATGTTTAGATCCAAATTAGTATCTCTGCTCAACTGCAGTTGTATAATATCACTCATTTCCTAATGCCTATCTCACTGATGGCAACTAACATTGCTAAACCACTTCCATTTTCTGATAATTTGAATTAATTCTAAGTCAGCATGCATTAAATCAGTTTTGATCACCACACATCACAATCTCACATTTTAATTTCCCCCTTTCTCCCAAATGCTAAATCCTTTCCTTTTAAATTTATTTGTAAATTATTTTAATTCAGATAATCCTCAAATACATTTTCTATTGCCTACAAAAGCCCTTCAGGTTAAGTATAACTTTTCTATCACCACATGCAAACCATATGATTATTCATAAAACATGACTTATTAGCAAACAGTATTTGAGTAAAGTTATTTAACCTGCAAAAACATAATACTTGATTTAGGGTCAATCCCAAAGCAGCCTCAAATATTGGAAACCATTGCACATATATGGCAATATTGAATGAGTTATTCAGTTAAGAGCTACAACAGAAAAAAAATGTGTTCATTTATGTAATGAATCAAGTGTTAGATCAAAGTGCAATGGTTTCCAATAGCAAATGCTTTGTGATTTTGGATGCAGGTCCCTAAGTTTTGTTCTTAATATGAAGCACCAGCCCAATTGGCAACTACTTTCTCCTCCCTTCCTCTACCTCCAATGTATCCACATCTGAATGTTTTCTTCTATGACAGGGGTGTCAAACTGCCGGCCGGCGGGCCAGTTGCATCATGCTGAGGCCGCGTCCACCCCAACTCTGGCAATGCAAAAAAAGTTGATACATCGCAACACACTATGTGAGGCGGCGAGTTTGACACCCATGTTCTATGATAAATATACTGCTTTCAAGGGGAATAATTTGACAATTATCAGGGACGGTGTCATACTTAGAATAGGATAATTTGGAAACTTACCACTCTGCCCCTAAGGTTTAACATTAAATTTAACAATCTGATGTTATGAAACAGCCTCCCCCTGAAATATTATAGCTGCAGTATATTATTTATCCATATGATGAATACACTGATTCATATTGCTGAGTTTGTTAGTTTTAAAGGCCCTATTTATTCATATTAACACCTCAACAGATTATACCTTTTAAAAATATAATTAATGTCTACTGATACATTAGGCACTATGGAATTATCCAAACTTATTAGTAGCTTCACTTTCTAAGACTGCTGAAGATATAACTCGCATTCCTTATTTTTACACGCATAGTTTTCTAAATCAGCAATTTCAAATAAAATAGCTTTGGAATTACTGCTTTAAGTTACAAAAACATACACATTTCACATGAACGAAACTGAGATGCAGGTATTTTTACCAGATATGAATGAAACCCAGCTTAACTATTTCACAGATTCCACAATCAAAAATCCAGTAAGGAGCTGAGATTTTTATTTCATCAGTGATCTAAAGTCCTTGATGCAGGCCTAGCTAGCTACAGCAATGCATATATTCAGTTGTATTAGAGGAATTCCTTCAGCAGATGCTCAGATTTTTTTTCAAGAGTTGATACACCTGTTGGTATCAGTTGCTATCTCTAGTTCTTAGTTGTGCAAAAGAATACTCCAAGATCCTTGGAAAATATGACATCACTGTATGCACTCTTGTAAACATTTTACACTATCAACTGCAACCCTGTGCATATCAGCCATAATTAAATTTAGGGCTTTCAAACTTTGAGTGAATCTGTAACATTACATATAGCTTATTTAAAAACCTGATGGCTCGTTTTGGATCAGTGAGGTAGTAAACATGACCAACCTCATAGAAAATTCACACTTCTCCAAAATTGGTGTGTCCCGTCTCCTTGGCATGTTCTCTGGCTTCCATTTGCCCTGTTAATCCTTTCTGACAAACCATACATCTCAATGTAAACCGATTTACATCAGTAAACTGTCTTTTTCTTCTGGCTTCATCTGCTAATTCCAAAGCCTGTGCAAGGACAACATCGTCGGTTGCGGAAAAAATTGTCTGGGGAGGAATGTCTGTGTTGGGGATTTTACGCTCAAGTGGATCATAGTGAATACCATCATAAATTAAAAGCACCCGTTTAGCATAGCCAGCATCTTCCCCAAAACGATCAATTCTGACTGTCTGGGTATCAACTACACAAATTTCACACTGATAGAATTTAGACAAAATAGAAACCTCAATTGCACCTCCCCATGTATCTTCTCTTCTGATCCAGTCACAGTATTCCTGATTATTTTTTCCTAGGACTGCCTCACTATAGGATTCCAAGTCACTTGCTACAATTTGGGCAATGAGATTTCTCATTTCTGGGGCACAGCCTGGTTCATAAACCCCACCTTCTACTACATAATATATGCTGGTAAAAAGACACGAGTTGTCAGCTGGAACAACCTTTCGGGCAAGCACAGGTACAGCTTCTCTAACTGAATTAGAAACAGTCCGCTTTGTAACTATAGATGAATCACTCTTGGGCTTGGTTGCATCTTCTTCAACTATTAGAGTATCACCTGTCAAGAAAAAAATAGAACAAAACAATAACATGAATATTTAGCACAGTAATAAGAAACATGTCATGGTTCTATCATGATTCTTTCAGGTACCTCTCTTCTTCAGTATGTCATATGGCTATAATATTCCCTTTGCTGCAGTGATTACTATAATGATATGATGTCTTTCACTCCTCAAAGAAAATACTATGACATTCATGTATAACTATCATAGAATCATAGGGTTGGAAGAGATCTTAGAGGTTGACTAGTCCAACCCCTGCCCAACATAGGAATCCTCATACCTAGAACCAGACATAATTCAGGTGCAATCATTAACATTAGAGATAGTTGGAGGCAAACAATAGAAATGTCTTTATAAGGCTTCCAGAAGGAAGGGGAAAAAAAATCTAATGAGTAAATTCTTATATATTCCTTCTTTAGCCAATAGATGTATTGTGAATAATGAATACATCTTACAGAATTTTATAACACAACAAATTTCTTTTACCAAATTCTACCTAGCCCATTTCACCAGGAAAAAATACCTGGACATTTTCTTATATTAAAAATTTCACATTCATTAGAAAGATGCAGGAGACTACAAGTTATACCAATTCTCTTGTTTCCCAAAGGCAGGGAAGCTATGCTTCGCACAACAGCAACATTTTGAAATATAATTGATGGGTGCTGCCAAATGTAGACAAGTATAAGATGTCAAAACATGTGTGTCACGGTTTTGCAATTTCCTGTTCTGCCAAAGAGAAAATATGCAGTCTTTAAAAATAGCTTTCTTCTTGAGGAGCAGACCTTTAAATATATTTGTAAAAAAGAGGATGACTGCCAAGCAGGTCTATTTTTCAAGGAGAAAGGATATTCAGTTTCAAATTTTATCAGCAATGATCTACATTCTATACAGATTAACTGCAGCCTAGCATAAACAACGAAGCCAGATTTCTACAAACTAAAAGTAGTTTCTCACCTCTGAGTATTCAACATTTTCCCTCCTTTTTTATCATAAGATTACCATTCAATCCCATGTCCTTCATTCAGAAAACACCGAATGAAACGACCTGGACTGAAAAGATTTCATCCCATGACTATCTTTTAAGTGGCGAGCGGGTCCTGGTTCGACTCCCAAGAGGACAACAGCAGCGCCACACGCCGAGCAGGACTGGCAGCCCCTTCCAGATCTCCCCACTAACTGCCGAGAGGCACCCGAGATGGGAGGGGAGACCCAACTTTCACAGGGAACGGCCCAAGGGCCCGGACAAGCCCCTCCGCTTACCCGAATGAATGCCCAGCTCTCCGAGGCGTTGCTCTCCATCACTGAGGTCGAGGCACGAGGGGGGAAAGCCGAGCAGCAGGCGCTGGGCCTGGATGGGGACACCGGTGAGGGCAGCAATCACGGCCTGGAGTTCGTGTAGACGGGAATGTGCCGTGAGGCCGGGAAGCGGAAAGGACCCACTCCGCGCTTTACAACGCAGCCGCAACATGATCGCCGCCTGATCTGTAGCACTCCTGCCGACGGCTGCTGGGCTTCATATGTAACAGCCTTCCCCCCCCCCTCCCCGCAGCAAAAATGGCTGCAACTACCGGCAGCCAGGCAACCCCCGTAGCCCTTCCCTTTGGACTTCCTATTGGTCGCTTCTACATCTTCCTGGCATGCACAATTGCCAGAAAGGCCAATCAGAATCGATGAAAGACTCTCACCGCAAGATCAGGATAAACATCCGTTCGGGCCGCATTAACCCCTTGTCAGTACGCTTGCGCAGAAAACTGACGTTAGCGCTGAGAGGCGTGACTCAATCCTGGCTCGGTCTTTGCCCGCCCACTTTCTTGAAGCTTTACTTTTTGGTAACTGCAGCTACTGCTGAGGCGTCTCTTTGCGCATGCGTACCATTAAAGCCTCCTTCCAATGACTCTTCTGGCGGCTGTATGGACGTGTCAGTACGTTTGTCTTGGCAACAGTACGGAAGTAATTCGCAATTGGCTTCTTCCGGACTGTTTTCTTAACTTCCCAGCCTAATCGGCCGATTTGGGGTTTTTCTGGTAGCCTCCTTTCCAAGGACAACGGAATAATTTCGCTTTGACTTTCGTTCTAAGCATTCAAACACATGAATTGGTGAATGTGAACACCTGTCCACATCTGCCTACAGTCTCCACGGATTGCTTTTTGAGTTCAAACTAGGAAGCGAATATTACCGAAGGACGTCAGTGTCGCATAGTGAATTAATGCCAATACATGACACACACACACACATATATATATACATGCATGCATACGTATAACACACATACATACCTGTGTTCTTAAAGCCTGTGCGAGGGGTGGGGAATTGGCTTCTCCCGTATAGCGTTTTCCTTGGTAATACATTTGCCATTTGCCTTCATGCAGCCTCGAATACAGGTATGAAGCCGGTTCCCATTGACCTAGAATTCTTTCCCTCTTTTCTGAGTTCCTTTGCGTCACTTGTCTTGGCGTATCCGGCATTGTTCTGCTTGGCCTTCACGCCGCTTGGCATAGCCGCTTCTCCGAAGAATTGCCACCCTCTGCCCGCCCATCGCCTGGGAGGGGACAAGGTCACCTGCGCCCGGGTACCTGGCCGTGGCTTGGCTGCGCTCCCGGGAAGGATCTCTTGCGGACTGGATCGGCTCCGCTTGCCCGCCTGCCCGCCCACCCAGGAATCTGGCCTTGCTGTCCCCGACGCGGGCGTGCTGAATTTCGCAGGTATGCCTGCAGGGACCGGGAGAAAGGGCTGGAGCCGAAGGGACCGAAAGGTGGGCGGCGATCTCGCTCAGTACAGTCGTGTGGCATCTCTGCCGCGGTCCTTCCTGCCGAGTTTGAAGGGGGTCTCCCATCCCAAAGGAATAACGCTGAAAGCATTTGTAGGGCATCGTTATTCCTTTCCTTTGAGGACTTACATTCTTCCTTTTTTAAAAAAAAAATTCTTCATATTTATATGTATGCAAGATTATATTTTGCCTTGTGGGGAAATTATAATTAATAGAAAATTCTCTCTTGTGTTGACCTTGACTAAGAACTTTTATGTAGGTTTTTTTTTCACCCTTGGTGGCAAATCCCAGCAAGAAGGAACCTCATAGACTATGCCTATTATTTCTTTTCTCTTTAGAAAAAAAATTCACACTTACAACCCCCTGTGTGTCCTTAGAAGGAATTTGGTGATCCAAAACTGAAGAATCGTGTGCCTTGCAGCAATGTCAGCAGATGCTGTTGCCATCCCAGAGAACATAAACGGTAACAGTTACAACCAAGAAGGCAAGCCTTCAAATCTACGAGTTTCAGAAAAGAAGTGTTGTGAGTATTTGTGATGGTTTTGTGATATTATTTGGAAGAGAGAAAGATTCACTTAGGATCATTTTAATCACAGTCTTGTGCAGAGGGGTGATTTCTTTTTGACACAAAATTATTGATATCTGGAGACTACGCTACTTGGCATAGTTAAATCCTGGTTCAGTACCCAAAACTTTTGATCTGGATGCTTTCCATTTTACAAAAGGCTCATGTAGAATAAAGTTTTGCTGTCTTAAGTCTGGGAGATCTTGGTTTAAATTCACATATAGATTGGGGCTCCTATTGAGTGACTTTCAGATAATCATTCATTTAAGATCATGGGGTTAATCTGAGAATAATAATATCATAAGACTCATATAGGCTGCTTGGTGGAGAGTAGTTTGGTATAGTGGTTAAGGCACCAGGCTAAAAACCAAGAGTTATAGTCCTGCCTTAGGTCTAGAATGAAGCTAACTGGATGACTTTTAGATAATCATTCTTACTGAGCCCTAGTGAGCAGTGGCAAACCACTTCTGAAAAAACTTGCTAAGAAAACTGCAGGGACTAGTACCGGCAGTCACTAGGTGTCAAAAACTGACTCAAAGGAGCACACATATACAGGCTGCTTAAGTATGCCATGAAAGAAGGAGATGTTACTAGGTTAATGGTAAATTTACTAGTACCATTTGGAAGAAATAGCGAAATGGAAACAGAATGGAAAACATTTATTTTTGAAGCTGCATGTCTGTGAAAGTAGTTCCTCCTCATTTTGAAGAATTGTGCTCCTTTAGAATATTTGACAAAGGCTTTTTAATATGCTGTGGAGCTTAATATCCAGGTGATTTTTAGTGATTGTGACAAATGCATAATACTTTGATGAAAAAATATGAATAGCCTCAGTTTTAAAATTCTTTAATGTAGATTTTTCAGGATTTTAATGTGTCTTAATAGCTGTAGATCCTCTTGGAAAAGGCTAGGGAAGAAGTTGGAGGCAGATAAATCATGATGATTTTATTAAACAGTTTATTAAATCCAGCTAATATCAGACAGGATATCTTCAGATAATTATCTGGTAAACCAAATGCATAGCTGTCTTGCAATTAAATGAAATGCTTACATCTCTTATTGGTAGATTTTTCTGTGTTTGGAGGTATTTTTATTTATATGTCAGTAGTTGGAAATAGTTTAGCATTCATTTGTTTTTGCTAAGAGAGCAATAGTTTAACTAAATTATATCTTGGATGCTCTTTCTCAAAGAATTTAAATGCCACTGGCTTATTTTACTTCAAGAATCCTATCTTATTTGACATTTGAGAAGCAAAACAATATGGAGAATGACTGCCTGATTTATTTTACTTGGACTGGTTTGACCCTCTGTCCTTGCCAACACTTCCAATAGTGAAAAGATGTAGAAAATATGTTCCATTCTTCCAGCACCAGCACCAGTAAAATAGATGCCTTACTCTCCCCCTCCAAAAAAAGCAAATTTTTGCTTTCCTCCTATTTTCTGATTACAAGTGAAATAGGTTAGGATAAGGACCTCTATTTTCCTTCTTCTCCTTTCTCCTTCTTTCTTTTCCCCATTCATCAGCTTCCAAATCTATTTATCATGTATAACTTGTCTTTCATTTTGTCTTTTAAGGGAAGAGACTTATTTCTTTTCTAGAATATAATGTAATTCTTAATTACTAACTGCTTGCATTGTGCCCTGCTGCACAATCTCTGTTATGCTGCACATTACTGGGAATATCATGTCAATTGGTGAATATCCATAGCCTCTTTTTTGTGAGATTTTGCTTTTATTGTTACTTTTTTGTATTTTGAAGGCTGAAATTAGAAACAATTCCTTTTTCAACAAAACATCCATTTCAGCTAAGCTGTATTCCTCTTTTTCAATTGTTACTTGTGGCTAGATAGTGTCCTATTATCTTTAATATTTTAGAACTGTAGCACTAAAGCTAAACCTGGCTCACTAATCCTCCAAATAAGCCTTCAATAAACCTGTTGTTTCTGACAGTTCTTTGTTCATTTTATTAGCCTACTGATTTTTTTTTTACATCAGGATTAGGGAAGTTACTTTGCTGAACATGAGTGAAAGGAAGACAAATTTCCCAACAAGATTTCCTTTCTTGAAACTTTCATTCTGACTTTTATGAAGCTCACAATCTAATGTATCTAACTTTTTTAATGTTACAGTCCCATGTCTTTAAACTTGGGAAAAATGTTGCTATGGCAAGTAATTGCTATTTAGAGATGAATTTATAAAATGAACAAGCTTACATCTTATTTTGAGAGACCAGTTCAATTTCAGAAACCAGTAAAGCAGCTTTAGATTTTAGTCAAAAATGGATTTAACAATATATCTTTAACCATGTATTTGAATGTCAGCACCTATGTGTCAATATATCTTTAACCATATATCTGAATGTCAGCACCCCAATGAACTTCAGCAAGAATGGGCAATCCAGCTTTTGACTCAGTCTCAGCAAATTATCAGTTTAGATCTCTGGCAAGCTTGCTGGGCTGCAAAAATTGGGATTTGGCAGTGGAAGGATTAAAAAAAAGATGTCAGAGAATGTTTGGCCCATTTTTGCAATGTTTGGAAGAATATCCATACTTGATATCTTTTGCATATCTGTTATCATGCTCTCTTGATTGCTTCTATACTGGGCATAACAAAGTACACATTTCTATTGCAAGTCTCAAGTATCTTTGACATACAAACCATCACATTACTCCATTTTGGATTAAGCAACATTATGCAAAGCACAGTAAAGGGTAAGAAATAAAAATCAAGAAAATTTAAACAATTTTCTACCAACACCATCCATTATTTCTCTCCACGTGTTTATGAATGTGTAAACCATTTTTATTTGTTTTTAAAAAAAGGTCCCTGTGGATTTTACTCCATTAGTCATTGTCAACTGTAGGGGGTGGAATTCATCTCTTTTTCAATGGCCGTTGAGCCAGCGCTGTCTGAAACTTTTCTATGGTCATGTGGCCAGCATGACATCATGCTGTTTACCTTCCCAAAATGGTAACTATTTATTTATTTACATTTGCATGCTTTCAGACTGCTAGATTGGCAAGATCTAGCCAGGAATTCACCAGGTTGCACAATGCTCGGGTATTGAACCTGGACTGTTGGCAAGCCCAGTGTCTTCACCACAGCCATCACACTGCCCTATAAACCAAATAGCATGTCTTTTATTTTATTAATTTATTAATCACATTTGTATGGCCACCATCTTGCAAAAAATGACTCTGAGTGACATACAATAGTGTCTTAATATAAATTATATTTTTTAAGGGACCTGTAATAAAAATTAGTTTAACATCAGCCTAAGGGAAATAAAATATTGGTTCAATTTTCCACATTTATATTTTCAGGAGATGTGTTATCCTTTTCCACTCACGTTTGAAAAACATATTTCTTTAATTGGAAAATATTTTAAGGAAAAATGTTATATCCAATTTGAAGCCCTTCATCATTGGCTATTTTGATTTGGCCAGCCACTTTTCATTAGCAACCACTGGAGACCATAATGCCACAATCCATTGATTGATTCTGGGAAAGGAACATAATATTCTGAAGTATGGATAGAAAATGAAATCTGAAAATTTTTAAGAATGTTCTTTATTTTTCATCTTTAGGAAACTACTGATTTGCATCTCCCTTTTTTTATAGCATGGGCTTCTTATATGACTAACTCTCCAACTCTGATTGTAATGATTGGTCTTCCTGCAAGAGGCAAGACTTATGTATCCAAGAAATTAACCCGCTACCTCAACTGGATTGGAGTGCCTACAAAAGGTTTCTGAAGATTATTGTTATTGTTGCTTTTGTCATTTATAATATATTGATTGAATTAATTAAAAAAATCTGATTCTATCTTTAGTATGCAACTGGATAAGCTGTATATCTATAAGAGGCTGAACAAAGCAACTGGTCCGAAAGTTAGAGAAATGCAATCTTGGTTGATTGAATGTAATTAAAAGCTATTATCCATTGAGCTTTCTCTAGGATAAATTGTTGATTCTGAACTGTTTTTTTGGCAACAATATCACTATTTTAGCAACAAACCAAGATGTTTTAATTAATATCACTTCAGAAGTGCAATTTCTGCAGATTTTTTTCTCAATGTGTCCCTTAAGGTAGTCTTTGAAAATCCTATTGAGGACAACATATGTCTTTGTCAATTCCTCATCTAGAATATATAATTAATAATAAGACTGATTTGCTTCTTTTTCATAAGCTTCCAATAAACATATAAATTATGTTCAGATAGTGCAGCATTAATTATTTTAATAGATGAGATGATAATCTTGTTCACCAAATATGGTTAAAAAAAGGGAAGAGAGTATATAAATAATTAGCAGATACCAAATTCTCATTTTATAGTCATTGGCCTTTAGTTTAAGATTAATAATGCACATTTTATCCACTGCAGAGTACTGCTGCAGAACATAGTAAGGCTTTTCATATTTTGTTGCTTAATTGGAATCTTGCAGGTTCCAATTGATAGGATAGATAAGTTTGACATATAAAGTGAGCTATAATTTAAAGCACACTTTTTATCAGAATTATATTTTAAAATATAGCACATTTTATAAGTCAAGCTAAACATTTTTATTTTCTCCTCTTGAAATCAAACAACTTTAAATACTGAATTTTTCCAGCATCATACCCTTTACAGTGAGAGTTGAGTCATCACTCTGTCCATTTTGTTAATGGGGAACTGAAACTGAGATCTCCTCAAGAGTTCATTTTACAGGTAGTTCTTGGCTTACGACCACAATTGAACCCAAAATTTTTGTTTCTAAGTGAGACAGTTGTTAAGTGAGTTTTGCCCCATTTTATTACCTTTCTTGCCATGTTGTTAAATGAATTATTGAAGTTGTTAAGTTAGTAACATGGGTATTAAGTGAATCTAGTACCCATTGGCTTTGCTTGTGATCACATGACTCTGGGACATTGCAACCATCATAAATATGAGTCAGTTACCAAGCATCTGAATTTTGATCACATGACCATGGGGATGTTGCAGCAGTCGTGTGAAAAACAGTCATAAGTCACTTTTTTCAGTGCCATTGTAACTTTGAATAAACTGTTATAAGCTGAAGATTTGTATTTTATAGCTGAAGATCTGCAATGAATTCTTGTGAACATGAATGCAGGTTTCCAATTCCAATGTTAATATTCTTTCCACTGAATAAATTAAGCACTTCTATATTATTATTGGCAAAACTGCAATTCTTATTTTTAGGGTCATTTGAGATGCATTGAAATTAAATATTCTGTGAAATACTGTACAAAGTTATGCCTGCACAAGTTAAGTAATATTGTAACCTTTTACTGAAAATTCCAATTAAGTTAATCACATCTAAATGGGAATAATTGTACTTAGAGTGCAAACATTAGCTTAATGCATGTAGTTATTAAAATATATGTATTTTATTGATACAATATAGTACATTGAACAAGTTGTGTAATGAATATATTTGCTCAATGAGATAATGCTTACTATGGAACATTACTAACTTAATTAGTAATTAAATTTCATGATTTTTTTAAAGTGTTTAATTTAGGGGTTTATCGTCGTGAAGCAGTTAAATCATATAAATCATATGATTTCTTCAGACATGATAATGAAGAAGCCATGAGGATTAGAAAGTAAGTTAACATTAACTACATGTTAAGTGCTTGCTAAATAATAAATATGTTTGAAACAATTCATATTGCTAATTATAGAATTGACTAAGATAATCTCAAAATTTAATGAAGGTGAAAATGCTCACTTTCCTAAAAAGATAGCTCCACTGAATATTGTGAGTAAATAGGGTAGGTTTGTGCAATGATTATAATTTCTAAATCTTTTAATTTTTTGAAAAAAAGAAGCAAAAGGAATAAGGGATTAAAAGAAAAATATTTCATCAAAAGAGACAAAGTTTAATACATTGCTGAAATAATTGATAAAAAAGTCTCACCACTCGTATGTAAAATATATTTCTTTACTCTGCTTCTAATTAAGTGCTTCCAACTAACAGTAAACTTTTCTAGTATCGTTTCTATTTATTTATACTTAGTTATATATCCTGTGTTATTTTGTTAGCATGAATTTTTAAGGCTCTTTAGTTTGAAAAGCTTATGTTATTTAACAAATTTTCAGGAGAAAATGTTTATTTATTTTCAATTATTTATATGCTGTGTATTTAAATGATTCTGGGTGGCTTGTAGTAATAGGTCAAAAACAGTTTAATTCAGTATTTTGCATTTGATGAATAACAGATTTTAATTCTTTGAGGGAAGGTTTTACAGCGAGGCTTAGAAGCATAGGTATTAATTTATTTTGCTTCCTTCCCTCGCTCCTTTTTGAGAAAAGCACCTCCTTGTAGGGATAATGGGGTATTCTGAACCCAGAGGAGAATAAAATATGTAGAATAAGTAGCCAATTTGAAAAATACAGTTTCAGTGAATCAGTACTCAGTATTCAGTATTTTAAATTGAGTTATTCTTTTTTAGATTAATTCAGGATTCTCTAACTGTGGGTCATAACCTCAAGAACTGAGAGTCACAAGCAAAGTTGGGCAGAGTCACAAGTTTTGTTTAAAGCTAAGCAGATCCAAAACTCATATCACCAAAACTAACTCCCACTCTCTGTGTACAGAAGACGCCATGAGCAAAGCCTGGCGTACAGTAGATGTTGTATTAGCTTCCAGAAGACTTTTGAATACAATTGAAAGGACTGGTTTTAAGCAATAATCCCCTTTATGGCTTGGTATCTGCAGAATCCCCTTATTTCAGGTGGAATCAAACCATCCGGTTTGACTGTCCCAAATGGGGTTCTTGATAGCATCCCTTATATGAGATGGTCTGGTGGGGGAGAAATAATATATATTTTGGGATAAGGGAACAGCCTACCTGTGGAGATCCAAATGACATCTTCCTTGCCATCTTTGCAGAGGAAAGTTGAGTTAACTTTTCTGTGGAGCTTATAATGGATGAGGAAGGGATTTGGGAGGTGTGGGTTTGCTTTATTGTCTTTATGAGAACTATGGAGTGTTTTAAAAACTGCTGAACGTTTATGTGGAGTTGGCATATTAAAATGTTACTAATAAATCAAATACCAAGCTGAACAATATTATTTATTATTAATTTCATGATTTATTATTTAGTTTCATGATTTATTATTTAGGAGATTGCAGTCCAGGTAGTTCTTGAGTTACAACTGTTTATTTAATGGTAGTTTTGAAGTTATGATGGCTTTGGAAAAAGGTGACTTACAACCTGTCCTCAAAGTTACAATAGTTGTGCCACCCCCACCTTCACATAATTGCAATTTGGGCATTTGCCAACTGACTCACATTTATAACTGTTGCAGCATCTTAGGGTCACGTGATTGTGATTTGTGATCTTCCCAGCAGACTTCCAATAAGTAAGGTCAATTGGGAAAGCCAGATTGTGTGATTCACTTAACAACCACGTGTTTCGTTTAACAGCTGCAGTAAAAATGGTCATCAAATTGGGTCCAGTCACATGATGACTGTGTTAACTAGTGCATCACTTAGCAACTAAAATCTGGCCCCAGTTGGGGATATAATTTGAGTAATATCTGTATTGCAAAGGTTGAGAACCTCTGGGTTAAGTTTTCATTTGAGCCTTACTCAGGAAAATCTGGATCTTGGTTGTTTTGGAAATAGCTCTTCAAATTACGTAATAAGCAACCACACTTCAACAACACGATAGTAACACAGATAAAGTTACAAATTGTATTCTTCCTTATAGTGTTTTCCCCAGATGTAGCTCTGAGAAAGTCCTTCAGCCTCACAGTTCAGAAAAGACATAGAATCTATTGCTAACAGGGCCAAGTAGGACTGAGAAAAAAGTGGGGAGGAAGAAACGCATCTGAAATAGCACTTAATATTTCAAATACTTCAATGGATCAATATTTTTTTATTTATAGCAGAACCTGAGACATAACTCACTTGAGATATAAGGACAGTTAGTTGTTGATTTCAAACAGACAAAAAACAATGGAGAAAAAAATACATTGTCTTACACTACAGCAAAAAGAAAGTGGGATAGGAAGAGTTCAGAGGAACAGTTTTCCCCCCAGGCCTTTTACATGCTTAAAAGCACTGTGCTTGCTGGTAACTTTTAGATACAGAAATCTGCAAGCATTGCAATATATCCAATTACAACACAGACCAGCAGAAACTTGGGTATGTTAAAAAACATCCTGTTTCAGCAAAGAGAGAAGCAAACGGAGTGTGTGGTAATATGGAAAGCCACAATGAAAAAGTTGCTGTAGTTTCTTTTGGTCTATACAGTTCCAAGCCAAGTGGGTCCCAAGCTAGACCCAGTCCAAACCACTACCATAAATCAACATCTCCTGATCAGTTTAGGCCTGAAATTATGAGTTCTGGGTATTTCTAGAAAGTGGTGCAGAAAAAGAATGGTTGATTTAAACTGAATTAAACTGAAACATTTATTACAGCACAATCTTTCATGGACCTTAGTCTCTCTTGTTGTTTATTACACTGAGATAGTTGGTGGATATGTCACAGACTGTGTCATGTTAGGGAATGGTTTAAGCTTGCTTTGTGTGAAGAAATCTTAATTTGTCTTTAATTCTTTGGAGGCAATGTTAAACCTAACATAGAATTACATAGAATAACAGAGTTGGAAGAGACGTTGGAGGTCTTCTGGTCCAACCCCCTGCTCAAGCAGGAGACCCTATAGCATCTTGAACAAATGATTGTCCAATCTGTTCTTAAAACCTCTAGTAATGGAGCACCTACAACTTCTGGATGCAAGCCATTTCACTAATCAGGAAATTTCTCCTTAATTCTATATAGAGATATTATATATATTGAGATAAAACAAAGTTTAACCACATTTTTTTCAAGAATTGACAATTCAGAATAGTTTACCTTTCATGAGAGTTTCCCCAGTAGGACCTAATATAATTAGACAGCTTTATAATCCTGATATAATGGAGGGAATGTTATGAATCTCTATCTCTCCTGGAAAAATGCTGTGGCTTTTCATTTGCTACATAAGCTCAAAATGTTTATATCCAAACATTTATTGATCAAGTGTGTTACTTATATATTACAATATTACCATAAATAGTATATCCTCAGCTGCAGAAAACCTTTAAGTTCAGCCAAAATGTTGACTTATTTCTGAAAGCATAATAGCTAGCAGTAATATCTATCTTCTGTATTGGATAAAGCAAAATTTTCTGTATGATCAGAAAACTAACCAAAGATACTCTATGTTCTTTTCTATCATTTATTGCCTTGTTCCACCACTAGGTGGCATAAAGTAAACGTGACAGAGTAAATGTGGTTTCTCTCTCTCTCTCTCTCTCTCTCTCTCTCTCTCTCNAGAGAGAGAGAGAGAGAGAGAGAGAGAGAGAGAGAGAGAGAGAGATGGCATGACAAAGTTGGCATCTTTAAAGTGCAAAATTCAAGTGGTAATAGTTTCTTGTCTTTCAGCTGAAAAATAGACAGCCTCAAATGCTTCGGGGTTTAGCCTGCAGACCAAAGTCCTTCTTCTTCCTTGAACATCTGACTCCCATCTAGCTGTCAGTCATAGTTGTTTTTCAACTGCGCTCACTAGATTTGTCTGTATGTGGCCTCTTGTCTTCAAAAGTGAAGGGCCAGCCAAGGGCAAAATAATGGACCTTTCTACTTAACTCTCTGAAGGAAATTGGAAAGCAATTTATCTCTCTGAAGGAAATTGGAAAGCAATTTATCTCTCTGAAGGAAATTGGAAAGCAAAGAGGAAATGAATGATGTCAAGGGATGTGGCTCCTAAGGAGTGGCCTTTCTATTTCAAAGTCCTGCCCTTGTTGTCAGCATAGTTGATTAATACGTATTTGATTTATTTAATTTGTATCCCACCTTTATTATTTTTACAAATAACCAGGGCATTTTTTCTCATAGAACGCCCAGAACAGAGTTCCGGCACCTTTTTTGGATGGAACCTTGTAGGGTAGGCAAGACAGGTTGTATGACATGTGTGAGTTCCGGCATCTTTTTTTTTTTAGAAAAAAAGCACTGCAAATAACTAAGGCAGCGAACATATCCAACATACTTTCCTCCTCCTATTTTCTCCACAACCACCTCACTCTGTGAGGTGAGTTGGACTGAGAGAGAGTGACTGGCCCAACTCCCAGCTGGCTTTGTGCCTAAGGCGGGACTAGAACTCAAGGTTTCTCAGTTTCTGCCCTAGTGCTTTGATCACTAACCAAACTGGCTCTCTTTAATACTTTTATTACAGGCCACCAAAATGTCATCGAAAGACTCCATTCATTACATGTTATAAAAGCTGCTGCTGAAGACCTCCTAAAATAGTATCTGGCCTATTTCCCACTGTTCTGCTGATCCTGATAGATCAGACATGTCAAACTCGCGACATCACATGACGTTGCGCAACATATCAGGACGGTTTTGCCATTGCTGGCAATGACATCCCTGTGATAGATTGTGTAGATTTTTAAAACTTGCAGAAATGCATATGATATGTTGGTTAGGCCTATCTCTCAACCTCTTTTTTACTTGTTCATTGTTATGCATTTTTAATATTAAGCACAACTTGTTTTTTTTCATCACAATTTATATACTTTGTTATTTTAGATTACTAATTACTTGTTTCCACCACTAGATGGCATAAATTCTTTGCTGTTCATTGTTAAGTTTTTTTTCATGTCCATAGTGAATGGCCTTTAAATTGTGAATTAGACAGTTTAGAAATTCCATTGACACTGTCAGGCTTACCTGAATCTTAACTTCAATAGTGTTGTGCATGAGCAAGATAAAATTATAGCTATAAAACTGAATAATTACTTTGGATGGTTTGAGTTCTCATTAAGTTATCCTTCCTTCCTTCCTTCCTTCCTTCTTTTATTTGCAGACAATGTGCCTTGGTGGCCCTTGAAGATGTGAAAGTTTATCTAATGGAAGAGTCTGGCCAGATTGCTGTAAGTGCACACCTGATCATTGGGACATAATGTTGCAATGATGGGAAACTGGCTTTCAAAATACTGTTAAATTACAACTCCCAGCACCCTTAACTTTCACAGCCCT
>NW_015386850.1:743808-793154 GCF_001527695.2 Protobothrops mucrosquamatus | reverse complement strand
TTGCTATTCCTACAACATAAATAAGTACCCTAGCTTCATCAACATTTTTTCTATTCAGCTGACTTTGTGTCCAGCATGTAGTCATATTTGAAGAAGTAGCTAACACAAGTTCCAGCAGAATATTGACTAGTCTTTTCCAAAAGACATATTGTGCTATGCCTGTGAGTCAGTAAGCAACCCTAAATTGATCATACTGGAATTTTTGTAAACATGTTCCAAATATATTGCTGTGGATTTTTAATGGTTAATTATTGGTTGGTTAAATATGCAGGTGATAAAATGATGCATTTTGGAATCCAATAGTTGCTTGGATTTTTATCACATTTTAAAAAGATCCATTTGGTCACATCGTGTTAGTTGAAAATCCTCACTTCCTACTCAAAGGTGAACTTTGATTCAGATTCCAAAAATCCTTGGAAGCAACCATTTCCTACCATCTGTCCCTTTTCTTGCAGTCTGCAAGATGGAAGAGAGGGAAAAGAGGATGAGAGAGAAATGCGAGAAAAGAGAGAGAGAGAGAGAGACAGAGAGAGAGAGAGAGAGAGAAAGGAAGGAAGGAAGGAAGGAAGGAAGGAAGGAAGAAAGAAAGAAAGAAAGAAAGAAAGAAAGAAAGAAAGAAAGAAAGAAAGAAAGAAAGAAAGAAAGAAAGAAAGAAAGAAAGAAGATAGTACTGTAAAAATAGGACACCACCCATTTGTGGTCTGGTTCCACCCACCGTTTTCTTTGACCTACCCTCATCTTGGTATGCAATGCCGCTATGAACAAATTATTTCTGCAGAAAAACAGTTCTTATCCTGGCTCCATAATTTTTGTATTTTACAAATTAAAATTCATTTTTTCTTTTGAAGGTTTTTTTTGTGGAATCTGTCTGTGATGATCCAGAAGTCATTGCTGCCAATATATTGGTTAGTATTTTACATTCTCTCACTTTCTTTTGCTCAGTCATTCCTGCTAAAGAAAGAATGAGCATCATTGGAGCATGTTTAAGCTTAGGCTCTATAGCCAGGGTTAGAAGTCAAACCAGTTAGATCCAAGTCAAATCAGTGAGAAATCATGTTTTCAAAGCAGAAAGCACACAGTATGTGCAACACCATAAAGAGTTCAAAATAGGAAGATAAATACAGATGGTAAATCCTTGAACTGGGCACTGAGTATTAGTCTGCTAATTCTGCTAGCTCTGTCCCACTCTGCACAAACCTTTCTCCTTTATAGAATTTAATTTTGCCGAGATTATATTGCCCTACAGTGACTGCAACATATTAGAGTGCTAGAGTCCTTAGTATTTGTTTGTTTATACAATAATAGATTGTACAAACTGAGTACTGGCTCTGGGTGACATACAAATCAAAACAGATACAGTGTTTAAAAGCAAAGCAAAAAGTACAATAAAAGTAAATAAAGTAAATGGACACATCCTGGCCTATCTCAGAACTTGGGGAAACAATAGGTTTTCAGAGATCATATAAAGGCTTGTAGAGTTGAGGCCATCCCAATTTCTATGGGGATTGGTATTTCAAGGGGCAGGTGTCACGGTAGCAATTGTGTGCAACCAATGTTCCATCAGCTAACATTGTTCTGTTAGATCTAATGAGGAGAGAGGTGGTCCTTAGATATTCGGGCCATATGCCATAAAGGGCTGGATAGGTGATAATTACCCATTGCAGTAGAACAACCACAGGATATCTTAGCATGCATAGGCCATAGGGATGTAGGTCATAAACCCTTGATATATTGTTGTTTCTTTGGAGAGAGGGGAATATTTACTGTGCGATTATGTAACCACCATATATCCTGGTTTGAATTGAATTTATTGAATTTAATTTAATTTAATTTAATTTAATTTAAGTGTTTGATCACACTTATTCCAGAAATACTAGGCTAGGGTATCTAGAGTTGCCTGATTGATATATTTTAGATAGTAGGTAGATGATGCTTGTCTGAGGAGTTATAAGAATTGCTTATTAATTGTTTTTCTTCAGTTTTCTTGGAATGTTTTACACTGTTCCCAAGAGTAAAACAAGCTAAGATTTCTTGTCTCACTGTAAGAGTTAATCAATTTACCAATGGAAAAGTTCCTGTGTCAAACCCAACAATCAATAATGACAATTTTTTTTCACCACTGCCTGGTGTCATTTCCCTGAGTATTCTTTTCCTATTTCACCCAAAAATATACATGCCTGTCTATCTCAGGATAATGATCCATCTGTCTGATGGACCAGTTTGTAGGCTATATATTTATGTTATAATAAAAGTTTAGGTCTTACAGTGCTCTATTACTAGGTGTGCTATTGCAGAAGATTAACATAGATCCCCCTATGAACTGTCTAATAGGAAAGATACTGTATGCATAAATGCTAGAATATTTTGTATTAAAAGTATATGTTTTTGTTGTGTTAGAGCTTAAAAATAGTGTTGACTCAGTTAAATAGACAATATTAAAGCAGGTAATGCTTTCCAAGCATTGATGCAATACTTTTGAAAGTATATTTATTAGATGTATTTATAAGATAAATGGATTATAGGATTAAAAAAAGTCTCTTAAAATTATTCGGGCATTAGAATCTGCAAAAATGATACCTAATTACATGAATTGGATCAACTTTTGGAAGCTGGTTATTAATCTTGGAAGGCATATCTGTGTATTAGAACTAGTGCAAGTGCTTTTTTAAAAAAAATCATTTCTGTGTATCTATTCCAAAATGATGAAAACTCTATATCTTGTTAGAAGATAATGTTTATTAAAATAGTTGATTATTACAGAGCTTAAGATTGTTATCACCACTGTTTATTTCTTTATGTGTATAAAGTTTCTGTATAGATACAGAGTTTATCTTTCAAAAAGTTTGTTTTGCTTGCACCAGGAAGTTAAAGTCTCCAGTCCAGATTATCCAGAAAGAAACCGAGAGAATGTGATGGGAGATTTTCTGAAGAGAATAGAATGTTACAAAGTCACCTATCAACCCCTTGATCCAGTTGATTATGACAAGTAAGATGCACAGCAAAGGAATCATGGGGATTTTTGATCATAGACTTAGATCCACAACACACCAACAGAAGAGGTGACTTTTCTGAAAGACCTTCTCTGTGAAAAGCCTCTTCCTGAATAGGTTTGGGCTGTGACAGGGGAAGATAAGGTCTTCCTTATAAACTTGATGAAATTCAAAGGGAGGAACATTCTGGGATCACAATACTCCACACAGTTTTTTCAGTTACATTTGTTTCGTTCTAAACTCCCTGTGCCTTAATCCACTCTAAAAGAAACTTCAGGAGAGACTGTTCCATGAGGCTGCCAGGGAAAAAAGAATTGAGAAGTCACCTTCTACCGTACCTCATTCCACTGATACTTCTTGGATCATGGTTACTGCATGTGCTTGGAATAGAAATGGATGGAAGAACAGATGGGAGGATATTATGGGAAGGATATTGTAGAAAAATGGAGCAAACAATGGAGAATTCAGAGATGTTATGCATGCAAGGGCTATTGTTTCTTACTTATTAAGAACAGAAAGAATTTCTAGTACAAGAATCAGGTTTGGTAACACCTGTTTTGATCTGGGACTGGTCCAGGAATCACTTCTCCTTTTTTAGCAATATTTAGAAATAATTTAAAAAGCATTTAAATATTTTAATAATTAGTATACTTTAAAAAGTATCTCAGTAGTCAGAGATGCTTTTTATATGTCTGAAAATATTTGTTAAAATATAATGGTTTTTTCCCCTCACGATTCCATAGAAATAAGCTTTTAACTTTCTGCTTTCCAAATATTTTTCTACTATTGTGTTGCCACTTCTCATTCATTGCTTTGGAGTAGTGTATTTGTGTGTGTGTGTGTGTGCGTGCGTGCGTGCATGTGTGTGTGTGTGTGTGTATCTGCATTTCAGATTTGATCTCCAGAAGGTGCTTTGGACTAATAGAGAAGTGAAAAGTGCAGCTGCACCTTTTCCTAGGATCACATTACATTCTACAGCTGTTGTGCAAGTCCAGTGCAGTGGGTGGGGGGCTACTCATCCTCCAGCATCTCTGAAACATCTTTTGGAATCTGAATCCTAAGTACTGTCCAGGTCTAATATATAATTAGAAACTGGTTCTCATATTAAAATAACCTAGTTCAGCTATTTTATGCATCAGCCTTTGTTTTTTTTTGGAGCATTCTCCCTAAGTTACAAAAACAGATATTGAATAATTGTGTGATGACTTGATACCTAATAATTTCTGGCGTTTTTTTTATTTATTACAGAGACCTTTCTTTCATTAAAGTTATCAATGTTGGGCAGCGCTTTCTGGTCAACCGGGTCCAAGACTACATCCAAAGTAAAATTGTCTATTATCTCATGAATATTCACATTCAGCCACGCACAATTTATCTCTGTAGACATGGAGAAAGTGAATGCAACCTTATTAGAAAGATAGGTGGAGATTCGGGCCTGTCCACACGTGGGAAGCAGGTATGGTCTAATTCACAGGAAGTTTGCATATTTTGTAGGGCTCTTCTGTGTTTCAAATTCAAGGCAAAGAGGCTATCAAAGCACACACATTTTAGTTGTCTGCAACTCCTATACATAACATGTTTTCTGCACCCATGTTGCTTTAATGAATTACAGACAAGAGCTACTTGAATTTGCATACTACAGCTAAATTAAGGCAGATGTTCTGCCCACATTTACTTTCAGTTCAGCTTAAGACCAGAAACATGTGCTCAAAACAACAAACATTACATTCTAAATTTACTAATTTTTGCTGGAAGAACAGTTCAATAGTATTCTGAGAATACCCATAGATATCATCACCTTACACATCATTAAACACATTAACAATGATAAAATGTGTTTTAAATAAAATGAATGTTTAGCATTTATATCTCAAATTTTCTCTGTGATATCCTCCATCCCTAGTTATTTTACCCTAAAAGATTGTGATTACTCAAAGGAACCAACTCCTTGGTGCCTGACTAGTATATTAAATATTAGATTACTTTTAGTGTAAATCAGAATACATAGTTATCACAGAAACTCTGCCAAGTTGGATAGAATTGTTTACAATAGAAATATTTTATACAAACAATTTACACAAACAATTGTAATAACCCACTGACTGATATGTTATTTTTAGATAATGGATTGCAGTCATATTACCTTTCCTTGATGGAAGGTTTCTTTCATGCCCTGTTACAGTCCATTGTATGTCTCTAAAATTGGCCTGTAACATGGAAGAATTCTTCAGAACAGTATATTAACAGTATATTAAATTCTTTTCTATCAAAAAACTTTCTATTACAGCTGGAATTGTAGCACAACAGTTGGAAACAAAAAATGGCTATGACCATTGGCTACAATACAAGAAAAATGGCAAATTTTGTATTGAACTTTGTGAATATAAAATTTTAGCTGTGTATGACTTGGGGAGATGAGTTGCTTTGTACAGCTTCCAAACCACTGTTCCCAATGCCACCTTAGAAATTTTCCCTGATAATGTAAGCAGCACAAAGCCAAGTTGCTGTCCTTATCTTCATAGTAGGGAAGGGGAAATCTTAATCATGCTATATTGTTTTCTAGTTTGCTGGAGCATTGAAAAGGTTTATCAAAGAGCAAGAGATTATGGATCTGAAAGTTTGGACTAGCCAGTTGAAAAGAACAATCCAAACAGCAGAAGCTCTAGGAATACCATATGAGCAATGGAAGATACTGAATGAAATTGATGCAGTGAGTAGAATGGCAGAAAAGTTAAACACTGGTCTCGGGATAGTGGTGATATAGTTTCGAGTGATCTTCATTGCCATAAAGATAAGCTGCATACAATTTCATCTGTCTGTCTGTCTGTCTGTCTGTCTGTCTGTCTGTCTGTCTGTCTGTCTGTCTGTCTGTCTATCCATCTATCTACTTCATACATTAAATTCAAAAATAAATCCCAATTCAATAGGACAGTTGTGGTTGCAGACACTAAGCACTTTTTATCGATACATCAGGTTCAATGTTATCAAGCTCCTCTTTGTTCTGGAATAATAGATGGTAGAATATATCTGCTGTCATGTTTGAAGAAATGTAAGTTTTGGAAAAGACAAACGTGTTTAAGTTAAATTATATTCATTTGAGTTTAGTTCTTAATTTTCTAGGGAGTATGTGAAGAAATGACATATGAAGAGATTCAGAGAAAATATCCAGAAGAGTTTGCACTTCGAGATCAAGAAAAATACCTTTACCGCTATCCTGGAGGAGAAGTGTGTTGTTGTTTTTTATCATTGCTATACTAAATATTGTTGCTAAACTAAATGTTACCGCTTTGATTTGTTAGAGTTTGAAGTGTGTTGCAACAATTGTCCCTAAATATAATTTTAAAAAAAGAACTATAATATACAACTCTCCTGGAGCTGGTTGAAGAATGGTATAATAAACAAGCATTATCATTTTGGGGCAGAAACACAGCAAGTCTTAGTATAGCATAATTGCTTCCAGAAATTCTTATTCTTAGCCTCAAAGTCTTAACTTCTAATACAGTGTTAGATTTTGAAATCCGAAATGCTATCAGAGCCTTATGAATCATCTCAAATTATGCAATTATACCCACTGACAGATGTTCAGGTGTTATAGTAATGCCAATAAAGAATTAGGAAGTTCTTGATTTAGAAATCTTGCTTCTCCCAAATCAAAACAATGCATGTAAGCTATGTTAAATTTTCCAAGAAAGGCCCATGATGTAATGTATGTAATATAATAGATAAAATATAATAAATAGTCAGCTAGGTAGAAAAATATTTGGATACTTTAAGAGCATATTTATTGGCAACTTCCCTCTTTTTGATTAATATTTTTCTTGGGCTTCTTTAGTCTTACCAAGACTTGGTCCAGCGCTTGGAACCTGTAATTATGGAACTGGAACGTCAAGAGAATGTCCTAGTTATTTCTCACCAGGCAGTTATGAGATGTCTATTGGCCTATTTTCTTGATAAGAGTGCAGGTAAAAAAAAACTTTTCTTTTTATAGCATATAGAAATAAGGCAGTGATTATCTAGAATAGAGGTGAGTAGTCTAGATGTAGCTCACACAGTTCCTTCTCTAAGCTTTAGATCCCCAGTTCACATACTTGAAGTTGATCATTGTAGCTTGCCATAGAACTTCAGCTTGTAGTTCTTTTCTTTGGTACTTTTCAACGGCAACTCTTTGGAGGAGCTTCGTTTTTCGATGCTGATTTTTTTTAATGTCATAGTTTCTGAACTGCTTCCTTTTTTAACATTGCCCCACCAACTTTTATCTTACAGCCCCAACCACCACTGCTATGCTGCCTTTATCTAGTAAAACCAAACTATATTTAGCCTTCAGTTACTAAGAGGTTTCCCATCCTTGAAAGGAAACAAATTATGAACTACATATGACAATAAATGTATAATTAGCAATAGCAATAGCACTTAGACTTATATACCACTTCATAGGGCTTTTCAGCCCCTCTCTAGGTGATTTACAGACTCAGCGTATTGCCCCAACGATCTGGGTCCTCATTTTACTGACTTCGGAAGGATGGAAGGCTGAGTCAACCTTGAACCGTTCAGAATCGAACTCCTGGAGTGAGCAGTGAGTTAGCCTGCAATACTGCACTCTAACCACAGCGCCCCCATGGTTCTAATTAGTAACCACATCAGTTTAAGAAATAATAATATTGATAGCAGCCATGAAAATAGGCTTTACTCAGAACTGCAATGTGCAAGGAGGGAAAATTTCCCTTTTTGCCTGCTTTAGTCTAGATGAAACTCAGCCTTCATATTCATACATATTTTTCCTCTTTTTCTCCTGAGTTTATAAAGCTGCAATAGTTACTAAAACAGAGTTGATTTGTTGTTGATTATTTTCCAGACTAGATATGATTGTCCTGCCTAAAGTTATTGACATTTTGGGCATTTTCAAAACATGCATATACACATTCAGTGGATTTTACTGATATTGGAGCCAGTAATCTCCAATAAAGTGTAAAATTATTATTTGACTAGGCTTTATTGCAAGTTTGTTTATCTATTTTTATATTTATTATTTCTTTATGTTCTTTAAATATTAGTATTACTGGGTTAATTACTTGCTACATTAACCATCCCCAGTCTAGGATAGTTTATGGTAATTAGATTGAATTCCATCTTGAAATTGTTAAATTTCTACACATTTCTCACAAATTGTGTGAGAATGTAGTTGTATTGCCTCTATTCTGTACCTCAGTTCTAATTCTAAGGTTCTCTGCGTGTCACATTTCAGAACCTGCAGGTTTGTTCATTAATATATATTACGTTCCTGCTCAATCAAAATATACTGTGTATTTTAAATTACTGTTTCAGCACATCTGTTTAACTTTTATTACTTTATCTTAGATGAATTGCCTTATTTAAGATGTCCTCTTCATACCATCTTTAAGCTTACACCAGTTGCTTATGGCAAGTATTATTTGTTTATGTAGGAACATGGGAGAGAAAAGCAGTAATGCAGATATCTATTTGGCATATATTTCATTAGATCAAGTAACTTCTATTTCTTGAATTAATAAACATAATTAGTATGTTATATATTATTTTAGGTATATGTGGGGCTTTTACCCATATCAGTTTCCCATTATAAATCATGATACTTTTCTTGATAAAACATGAGAAATTAAATCAATGATAAGCTAAATTAAATGTGACTTGTTGGGGAATAGCTAATTAAATAATTACAGTGAGATCTGAGTCTTATATCTATGTCTAATTCTTGCCTACTTTGGCATAATACTTCTTGGAGTCTATGGGACTCAAGTATTTCAGGTCTCTTCCTTGATAAATATTGATTTTCATTTCTCTGATGATCGTATAGTACTTCCTCTCTAAAAATGATGCCTAAAGTTCCGTATATTTTCAATTTTATGAAGGCTGTAAATTAGAAATGATTTCTCTGAATGTTGAAGCTGTAGACACTCACCGGGATAAGCCATCCATAGTGGTATGTATTATTTTTTGTTCAGTTATAACTCCTCTATCTTCTTATCTCTTTTATATTTCATTTCTGACTTAGTCATGGTCAATCTTAGGTAATTCTCAAGAAAGGGAAGGGTGAAAACAGTACTATATTTATAACGGGTTTTTCATTTCTTTTGTTCTCCCCAAAACTGTGGGGAAAGCAAATTTTCATAAATATAGAAACCATAAACTAAATTCATAAAATGTATTTTATACTGATAAATGTTTGGTGATAGTTTGTAGACAACTACATTGGACATATTAAATACTCCACAAAATGCAGACTTAAAAAAAAACATGAAAGGATTAGATCAAGATAGAACAACTATGTCCAGGTTTAATTTCAGATCCACTCTGATGAACTGTATAGCTAGCTTCATTGGTAAAAATTATGTAAAAATATTGTAAATGCTTCATTTCTGAGAAGGGACTGCTAAGGCTTTATTCTGTTTGCAAATATTAGCTTGGGCAGAGCTTCAAAATGCTTCTTTGTGATGATGAAGGCCCATGTGAAACACCCTTCATGATGCTGTGTGAAATAGTGGCCCCACCTCCAAGAGCCGTGTTGCTTCACTTTACATTAGCAACCAAAAGAAGATTCTGTGAAGATGCTGCATTTGTACAGAAGTCTCTGTGACTCTTCTGTTAATCTACTGGA
This sequence comes from Protobothrops mucrosquamatus, assembly GCF_001527695.2. Classification (NCBI taxonomy): domain Eukaryota; kingdom Metazoa; phylum Chordata; class Lepidosauria; order Squamata; family Viperidae; genus Protobothrops; species Protobothrops mucrosquamatus. Next base: position 783,533 of record NW_015386850.1, on the reverse strand, counting down.
AACGGCAGAAGAGGCTTCTGAACAAAGTCAACACATATAAAACACTTTTTTGAATTACCAAAACTTGCAGATAAGACTTTGTGGAGATACAAAGTGCCTCAAAAAAGGGAATTGACAAGTACTTTATCAATAAAAATAACAGTTACCTCTTCCAGGCTTAGCAAATATGTCATTTCACATGCACAATAAGGTAGAATATGCTTCACTTGTTTTTGTTGTTGCGATTGTGCTTTCCAAAACTGTGGCTTCACTTCTTTTGCTCTGAGTTCTTTGCCAGATTGTACCTGGCAACACTGTCTGATTTCATATTAATTACATTTCTGCATGCCAGATCAAATATCCCATAACGTAGTATTTCTTTGGCTTTGTTTACATTATTAGCATGATCTCTTATCTGTTAATTTATAGAGAAAGACATAATTGCTTTGATCCTCCTGACAAATGTAACATAACTTTTAATATTTATTTTCTTCAATATTAAACATAAAAACAATACTGTTTAAACATAGTTTCCTATTGGCTGGTTAGGCCTTTAAGAACCCATACACAGGCCCCATCCCAACAATGTTGTGTGTCTTTCTCAACAAATCAAGTATAAAACAAACTGTGGTTTAGGGCAACGTGTAAACATACGGGGAGGAGTGTGTAACTTGGTGGCGAGAGAAATCATTCCGTAGATTTTTAGAAATACTTTCATTGAAATGAATGCCACTAATTTTTAAACTTGCAAATATGCATTTAAATTAATTCATGCAAATTGGTATTTAATTTAATTGAAATGAATGCCATTAATTTTTAAACTTGCAAATATGCATTTAAATTAATTCATGCAAATTGGTATTTAATTTAATTGAAATGAATGCCATTAATTTTAAACTTACAAATATGCATTTAAATTAATTCATGCAAATTGGCATTTCACATATGCACTTTGAATCTTTTTCAATTAATTGGTAATGTTCTAGATAGCAGCCTGTATCTGTTCTTGGCAGATTGTCACAAAGCAAAATCAGTGCTGGGTAGTTCTTGGATGGGATAGCAGAGAAACACCTGGGCTGCACGCTAAATCAGCAACTTGAAGGAGAAAAAAATCCCAAACAAAGGAAGAGCCATCCACTTCTGTATTATTGCCAGGAAAACAATGTTCATATAGTCTCCAGTGGTCAAGGTCAACTGAAAGGAGATAATTCTAGTTTAATACTCATGCTTAGATACTGTATCTGCTTTCCAATATACTTTTATTTGAACATTTCAAAGCTTTAAGCTATGTCATATAATGCTGTTGATTGCAAAAGTGCAGCCTCACCTTTTTTTTCATAATCTAGCGGAAAAAAATGTTGATTTCAGAGTTAAACTGCAAAAATGTGAAGGCCACAACAACAATAATTTCTATTTTAAAAGCTGACTGAAGTTTCCTAGTCATTTAGTCATAAGATATATCCATGGAAAATATTTGTGTTCTTATGCAAAGAAACTCTTGGGAAATTTTTTCCATCTGTAACTGTCATAGGGTGTGGAGGACTTAGTCATGCATCCTACCCACCCAGGAATCTAGTGGACCAGAGGAAGCAATAAAATCTCACTTCAGTCTCCTAACATAGAAATTATTTCTATGCAACAGTAGATATTGTACAAATTCTTATGTAATACCAGCATAAATTTGTCCTGTATTAGAAAAAAATATCTAAAATAGGAGCTTAAAAGTCCTTATTGTATGTGAATACCCATTCTGTTGAGCCAAAGTGGGCGCTGGATAACAATCTTATATCAGAAATAATATACAAAACAGTGGTGTTGATGAGAAAGATTTATGCTGACAAAATTGGAAAAGGAAAATTTTCCTTTCTATCTGTAATCCCCAGGTACTTTTAATATTTTGCTCTGTTGTATCTCCCAGGCTACAGAACAGCAGTTAATGGTACTTAAGAGAGGGAGAGAAAGAAATCTGTCTATGGATCCTTGAATGTCATCCCTATTCTTTGCATGCTATTGATATTATTTTATGTATATATAGCATGAAATACATATCCTGTGCTCTATTTCTAATTATGAATCAATTTTTTCAACTACTAACTTGCTGTGAGTTAATCTATAGAAATTGACACCTCATCCCAGTCTTTTTGTGGGAAAAGTAACATCTGAACGTAACTTTGTTCACTATTTTAAAAACAAGCATTTCCACCCAAACTACAACAGTGAAAAGCTGCTGAAATAACAAAATCCTACTAAAATAGTTAAATGTCATGATAAATAGGTACATTTGGTGTAATAAAGGGGCTGAAAGCTACCACTGAAAAGGTATTAGGCAAAAGAGTTTCAACAGTTACTTTCCAAAAGGCCCTGTCCACTGTACTATTAAGCTCTTTGTTTTGAAAGATAGACAAGACCTTCAGCCCTGATCAAGTGTAGGCAGCTTAATACTGATAAAGTATTAACATATAGTGTTTTAAATAGCAAAACCCACAATATAAATTGTATCTGAAAACAGACTTGTGGCCAATACAGGTGGTATAATAGAGATATCACATATTTCAATTGTACCTTAAAAATGATCACTGTGTACCAATTGCAATGTCTGAATGATCACATTATAATAATTCGACTGTAGCATAGATTACTGAAGCAAGATTCCTCTGGTGTCAGAGTTGTCTTAGTTATGCAAATCAAAATATGCATTTTAAAACAGAAGCTGAAATTACAGAATTTATGAGAAAAAAATATTTTCTACCTTTCGAGACTCGTAAAATCAGCAGTTAACTGCTAAATAGCCTTTAGTCATGCTTAATTTTTTCCACTGCAGATTTATCAGGAACAAATACTTCTAGTCATTTTTTCTGTTTAAAAAATATGAATTTCTTGCTGAACATTATGTTTTATTAATTTGGAAATTAATTAATTAATCTTTTAAAAGACAGGATCTTCTTCAGTTTACAATAATTGCAATGAAGACATAGGCAAAATAAGATGCTTTCTATTTTTTAACACATTGTTGCAGAAACTTTATAATTAAGAACAGGCAAAATTAGTTCCTTACTCCATTATGATTTCCCCCTTGGTTTACTGAAGAGGCGAGCAATTGTCACTTCTTTAAAATTCAGCTGCTGAAGGCCCTAGAGATTGTAGCAGTAACATTATCAGAAAAGGAAGGAAAGGATTTGTAAAGGTTATGTTGGCAGAACAGGAACCATTCTCAGCCAGTCAAAATCTTTATCTAAACAAGGAAAAATGTACCCAGCAATCAAGGCTGGGAAAAGAATGGCAAGAAATCCATTAACTAAAAAGCAGAGGAAAAGATCTAGCAGGTATGCAGTACACCTTTTTATGTTTATTTTTAATATGCTTTCTTGCCAAACAGTTTTGTGCTTTTATTGGTCTGGGCCTTGTGTTAGAGGCCTTAAGACTGGTTCCCCCTAGAGTGGTGTGTGTGTCTGTGTGCGCGCCCATATAGTTTTAGTACTATATTAGCTGCTGACCAGTAGGAGGCACTAAATGACTGGACGAAATGGGATAGCTAATATGACTTCTAATAATCTAAGATTTAAACTCAGGGTTGACATATAGTTGAAACTAAGTTTGATCTGCCTTCTACAGGAATCAATATCCACATATACATTACTTTTGCAATAAATTAACTGACCTATGTATATTGAGCCTGAGAAGCTTCTGAACATGGGGATATTGTTTCTGGAAAGTTGATATTTACTGTTGGACCTAATATGAAATTTGACAGGTTTGCACCTATTGACCCAAGTATGTTTAGGAGAAGGGTAAATAAAACCTTAGTGTTTCATTCTCTCAAGAGGTTAAAACTTCAGTATTTTCATGCTTTTTATTTGAATAAGAAGAAAAATCACATCATGCATTTTGGTAGTGTGGCCTGAGGTGGTTCAGGAGTTGATAGATTGCAGATCTTTAATAAAATATATGGCAAAATCCATTTTGCCACCGAGGACATGGATAAAATTAGATTGCATCCAATGCTGACTTATGCACCAAACTTTTGCCTGTTCCCTTTGCCTCTTAAAGTCATTTGCTGCTATTCTATACTGTTATATGGCTTCCCCAAGCCCTTCATATCAGCTTTCTGGGGCTAGGCATGGGGAATGCAGTGGAAAAAAAGGTTGGGCTCAGCAAAACTCTACTTATCTTACCTTGTTCAAGCAGAGTCATTTCCTACTTGTGTATCAGCACTCTTGGATGCATCTTATATTCACATGTCTTAGGAAGCAGGATTTTCATTATCACATTGTGTGCTGTAGGGCAGAGATTATTGGGGGGGGGAACACCTGGATGGATAGCATCAGAAACAGTGGCATTGTTTTTGCTTTGTGGGTTAGTTTATCATTCTTATGGTATCCTCCATTTTTAATCAGAATAACCTTCCAAAGAGCCAAACCCCTGTAAGGATGAGAAGGAACAGCTTTACACCACTAGCCAGTCCGGACACACTAAAACGGCCTCGCAATTACAGTGTTGGGAGTCAGCCTCTCAACCCGGCAGGATCCCTGCTATTCCAGGAGGCTCAAGATCAACAAAAGCTTCAAGAGAGTGTTCAGGCGGTAATATCCTAAATCTCTACTCCAATTTGTACCACTGCCAAAACAAACAAGAAAAAGAAAGGCAGTTAAAGAGTACCTGCAACTGTGTGTGTATATATATATATATACACACACTGCCAAGAATCCTTTCTAGCTGCATCTGTACATCAGATGGATGTTCTTCTGAAGCCTTTTTATAGTGTAATTTAATAAAATGTGATTTTGTAAGAGGAAGTTGACTTTAAAAGATTGGTACAAAGGGGCTGGTACTATTTTTAATTGAAAAAAAGGCTATTTTCCTTTTTTAAAGTTTTTTAAGTTTTCAGCCTTGAGGATTACTCTTTTGTAACAATTTAAGTTTGGCAATAAAAATAATAATAATACTTTATGATTATTATTCTTTTCTCCACTTACTTTTCTCCTGCCTTTTTAACATCAAAAAGAAAATGGGGTGTTAAGTGAATCTGTAGGGTGCATAGGGTAAATACATAATAGAAACACAGACAATATTCTACACAATATATTATATTTATATAAAATACACTGAATGTTGCACATGCAGCATTTTGCAGTCATTTGGGGGGGATGGTTTTCATTCTCTTGCCATATGCTATCTCCCTTTTTCTTTTCTTTCTTTTCTTTTTGCTTATTTTGACTTCCTACAACTGAAGCTTGAGCTTCTCCTGTGCTGTTTTCTTTTTTTGCAGCTTCAGATGGAAAGCCCTTGCATGTGAGTATCCTTAAGAACAGCTTACATGTCTCATATGTTTCTGATTAGCAGACGTTTTCCAAGAGAAGAGGAGAACTTTAGAAGAAAAGTTTGCATAAAGAGAAAGTACTGTATCAAATCATGTTGGTGAAAAATAAAATCCATTTTGGGTGGGTGAAATATGGTATGGTCATAAGATTAACATTTATTTCACTTGAGTAAGATTAATCAAATACAACTAAAAAGGATCAGATGTACCGTAACTATATTTGTTGAAGTCTACTCTGAGCACAAGTACAAGCCATGTTACCATAAATTTTCCTGATCAGCTAACATGAATCAGTGCAGTACTGTCTTATGTACACATAGCTCCTGAAGAAACAGCTGCTGGTTTTTAGGTTAAGTGTGCTGTCAGGAGCCAATTGAAAACAATGCAGAAATGGTTTTAAAATTTAAATTTAAAATTAGAATTAAATAGTTCTAAAATGCAATTAGAAAGTCAGGTAAAAGCCTAACTGTTTTTGAAATGTCATGTTAGACTTCTTATGTCAGCTGGGAATGTATTCCAATGCTCCAATGCAGTTATCATATTCATATATGTTTTCAAGTGCTTACATGGTATCTTGATAGCTTTGTCATCTTGTTAAAGAAGTCTGTTTGACTTGATACAACTGATTGAATGCTTCATTTCTTTTCATATGACATACTTTAAAACATGCTAGCTAGGTGAGTGCATCATGTACATTCCCAGAAAAGAAATGGAAGGGTTGAAATATTCTGTGCAATTTCTTTTTCATCCTATAACGAGAGAGGTTGTGTCAATGGTTTGTTATTCCCCTTTCTGTAGGGAGAAATCAGATGCCGTCATCTGAGAGCCTCTGGCATCTGTCTCGACTCCCAAGTGAGACTGACGGTGAAAGAAGCAGTTGTTCCAAACCTGTGTTCAGAGTGGCCAGTTGCTTATGCTTCATGCTTTGTTTTGCAGTGATGCTTCCCTGCACTTCCTTTTGCTGGCAAATTTGTCTTGATATGCTAGTTTTTATGTGCTGTTCCATGAAATTGTGTACATATGTAAATGTGACTTTTTGTTGATGTTGCCTTGTGTTGTGAGGCTTTGTTTGTTTTGTCAAGTGAAGCTTTCGTTTTGCATTTATTGCTGAAAGTAAAAACTGCCTGACAGAAATGTTTTGAGATTTACAGACAGATAACAGTTAATTTATGGTAGTCATACGATCTTTGCAAATGCAGTTCAATCACCTTGAAATGAAGAAGTATTGTTAATGATTTATCCTTGTTGATAAATGTACATTGCATATGGTTTGTATATTTGGTACTAGTCCCATGCTTTGCCTTACATAAAAATATTCTAAAGCTAATTTGAAAATCATTTTCCTGTACAATTTGCTTTTATTATTCCCATGGAACGTGTTAGTTTCTTGGGAATGTTTTCATAAATTTCCCTGTCCAGTGTTTACATTTTCCTATAATCAGAAACGTAATATTTTATTTAATTAGGTTTTATATATATCACTGTTTTTAATTGTTTATTCCCAGCCTCTCAGTTTAATCCAGTTTCTGTGAAAAGGAGAAACAAATGGTCTAATGAACAGAAAAAGAATTAATTGAAGTACCCTACAGATATAGATAATTAACATGAATTAATTTAAAAAACTGATTAATAAAGAAACTGGAAGGTAGGATAACATGTAGGGAAAAAATAAGAGGCTTTCCCCTCAGGAGAGTTATATCAAATATGTATATATCCTATGAAAAGAAATTTTAAATTAATGTACAATGTAGCATTACAGTCTGGAATAGAGAAAAAGTTTCCCAAATAGTAGTTCACTAAATTGGAATTCTGTATGTCAGGATCCTCCCTTAGAATATATAAGTGAAAAAGGAACTTAGAATTAAAGGAAAATTCTTATTTTAATAAAAGAACATCTTACTAAACTGATTAAATAGAATTTCACTATCATAGTATATTAATATGCATTTGCTTTTCTTGAAATCACTTTTGACTGCACTAGTAGAAAAAGAATCTGCTTGTGGGTTATTGGAAATAAAGAATAGTCAAAATTGATCTTTTAACTTATTTCTAACTTCTTCAGAAATCAAAAAGAGATGGAATCATTTTAATTTGATTCTGTTGGAAAGATCTATCAAATGTCCTAATTGCCTTGCTCTGGTGTGTATTTCTAAATCATAGAGACAAATTGTGGAAAATCTTCCAAAATGATGTTTCATTGGAGTATATATGAATTGTTAAATTCATATCATTGTTAAAGAAGCTGTGTTATTTGCAATACTGATATGGTTGCTTTTAAGGTTGGTCCCAGTCATCTTCACATGATATTTTTATTCCTTAGCTGCACTTTCTGCCCTGCAGAGGCAGCTAGAAGCAATTGTTCAAAATTTCTGGATAATATGGTTGTTTTGTGTTTTGAACAGAGGTGCTTGTATGCCCTCCCACAGATCACTGATATTTTGAACAGTTACAGTATAATTTTGTCAGCTGATTCTGCTTTTGTACAGTTATAGTGCTAGCCCTGTGGTTAATGATTTCCTTCAGAAAACTGATAAAGAAGGCAGCATTAACTGATTATATACTGTGTCAAGAATATTAGTCTATTTTCAGGACTCTGAACAGATTCTCAAACTGGTCCTCAGAGTGCCTTCTTCTATGATTGTAGAATAAATAGTGAAATTTTATTTATATGTTAATAATATTAATAACATGAGTACCATGTATACAGCACTTATCTCATGAGAAGTTATTCTAGGTGGCTATAACAGTCAATAAAAAACAATACATAGATAAAGCAGACATTTAAAAATAGAAAAATCAGCATTAGAAATGGAGAAGATTAAAACTAAAGTATATACAAATCCCAAGCAGAGAGAGAATGAGTAATCCACCTCAACAGTGAAGCCATCTAAATAAATCTCTGGTTCCTTGGGACACCCAGGCCTGGTAGCATAAACAGGTCTTGAGGAACTTCTAGGACACAAAAAGGGATGTCCAAGGAGGAGAATGTCCATAAGGCAAGTGCCAAAATAATAAATATAATTTGATGCAGCTCAACTCTTAGGCTTCAATAACCTAAGATCTAATTTGTAATGTTGTATGCCACCCCAAAGTCTTAGGAATTTTGATGGCATTCTAAACTATAATCAAATAAGATGAAAGTGGTTGAAGGATTGGTTATATTGTCATATGCACTGCTCATGGACTACCAATCCTTAAGGACTTATCCAGTAAAATTTTAGTCTCTATCCTGAAGGTTTAGGAGGGAGATCATGTGTCATAGAATGCTTAATTTAAAAATGGATTTGCTCAGAAACGTGTAGAAACAATTATCTTGCTAAGCTGTTAAATGTATTATTATTGTGCCCTTTAGCATGTTTTAGCCTAAGATAAATATGTCCTTTTCAACATACCCAGTTTTGCTATTAAAATAAAGTATCAATTAGTTGAATCATTTTTAACCCTAATAAAAAAGTAATGAGTCAGATGGAATAGCCTTTTTAAAAAAATGAACTAAGACCTCAAGATAGAGGTTTTTTTTAATACCACCACCAATTAAACTGCTGCTGCCTGTTGTTAATTCATTCTTGTGTTACACGAGTTTTCATATAGAAATTTCATGTGGAAAGGAAAATAATTGCTACAATTTATACACATTAAGAATGGAAGCTAGAATATTGTGAATGAAATATTAGATGTTTTACTGTGACACAATTATAGAAACAGTCTGAAAATACATTGTGATATTACTTGGCTGTTTGATTTGATTTTTACATTTGAAAGGAGGGGGCCTTTATAAATGCTAGTTAAGGGGAGCTCAGTCTAGAACAACAGCCTTAAACTTTAACCTATCACAAAAGGTCCCAAATGCCACTAACCAGATGGGGTTTTTTAAATCAGATTGTCTTTCTTAGCTTTCTGTCTCCCTTTCTTCTTTTCTGTCCCAGTTCTCTTCTACATAGAAAAAATCCTAAACAAGAAATGTAAAAATTCTATGGTGACTTTCAGTCTCTTACTTGAACTCCAATAGTTCAAAAGACAGAAAAAATCGCACTGTTTTATGACCACGTTGAGTCACTGAATTTTTCTTTAGAATGTTTAACTAAAATACATTGGGGTTCAAAAAGATTATTTCAGGAAACAGTTTCCTAGCATTTATAAGATCTTTGTTCTTTTTTTTTTTTTATCATTTGAACTATTCAAAGTGGATTCATAAATTCCTAGGAGAGATTTTTGACTCTCCTAGGAATGAGGGGTCCTTAATGCTCTCTGAGCTTGCTTGTATTCTTGCAGACGTTTCATTACCCAAACTAGGTAACATCATCAGTGCTAGTAAGGAGTGCAGTTTGCTGTCAGTTTACATTCTGGTGGCTTGCCTGTCAGTGTCAGTCTAAGACCACCCCCACCAACACTGACAGGTAAGCCACCAGAATATAAACTGACAGTAAACTGCACTCCTTACTAGCAGTGATGATGTTACCTAGTTTGGGTAATGAAACGTCTGCAAGAAAACAAGCAAGCTCAAAGAACATCAAGGACCCCTCGTGTCAACCCTGAGGTACAAATATTCTTCTTTATTAGTCTCCTACGAATTTATGATTCCACTTCAAATAGTTTAGTGAAATATGAACTTGGAGCTTGGAATCCATGGAGAATCACTTAAACATTTTTAATTATGTTTCCTTAGCTGTCACTTTATAAAAAAAACATTTCAATTGATTTCTTGGGACAAATGATTGTGATTCATATTAGAGGGTAAACTGTCTTGCTTTTTTAGCTCTCTAATGATAGACTTGAAAAAAACAATAGCAGACACCTTGAAATGTATATATTTCTAATTATTTATTTGTTCACTTAGAAGCAGTATTTCCATATAGTTTGTTATTTTTCAACTATTAAAATTAGATAGTTATTTTCTATCAAACATACTGTATAAATTTAAATATTTCTCATATTGCCAAAGAAACATAAGGAAATTCTGAGAACTTTTTTGGAGGTTTTCCACCTACATGAGTTAACTTGTAGGTCACAAAAATTTCCACTGCAAGAAAAAGATTCCATGCTCACTAGAGCCATGGAAAATATTTGCAAGGGGCACTTTGCAAGTGTGTGGCTGTGAACAGAGCAACCCTCCTCAAAGCATTAAGGCACATGCATCCTTTGAAAGGTTTGGCATCGCTGCTATGAAGGTTCTATATGTGTGTCCATGCAGAGGCAACATTTCTGCTGAGACTGTCACTGGATCATAAGGTTTCTCCAAACTCAGTGCTTGAAGCATTGATATTCTGTATCTTGTTAAAGATGTGGGTGGTTACTCTTCTGAAATTTTTACCTGTGAAATATCACCTTGCAGGTAAAATGGCATTCATTGTAAAATGAACTATCTGTACATTTGATGCATGTTCAGACAATATAAGAAGAGCCTTAAAATAGCCTTACTAAGCTTTTGAGAATATACAATGATCTGAGTATCACCCACCCCTCTGGGTGGTTTTATACAGCTTATCCCAAAGGTGCTTTTTTAAAAGGTAACTGGACTTTGTTTTTCCTTGAAGACATTTCGCTTCTCATCCAAGAAGCATCTTCAGTTCCGGCTGAATGGTGGAGCACTTTCAGAAAGAGTGTTAACTCTCATTAGCACTCTTTTTGAGAGTTTTTGAGGCTACTTGGAGGGAGGGGAAGGAGTCTTTTCAACAGTTCCAAGAAAATTCCACACCCGTTTGTACTATTCAGATGACACAGATAAAACCTGAGAGCACAGATAAACCCCCAAGTAGCCACAATGACTCTCAGAAAGAGTGCTAACGACCAGATGACTGCAAGGAATATATATCCTTCTATCCCCCACCATTCAGTCAGAACTGAAGAAACTTCTTAGATAAGAAGCAAAATGTCTTCAAAGAAAAACAAAGTCCAGTTGCCTTTTGAAAAAGCACCTTGGGAACAACTGTGACCTGGATGACTAGAATCTCCATAGACATTTTATACAGCTTGATTTATTATTTAGGAAACCAAATGCTAACTATTGTAACTGTAGCTAAAATGAAACGCAAGATAATTACGAAGTCCTTTGAACCAATTTGTGTTGTGTGCCTTTATAACAATAGCCATATTTAGACTTACGTGCAGAAGCTGTTATTTATATTACAATAGCTGTGTTTCAGTTGTCTAAATATTAGTTTGCTCAAAAGAAGAATGCATTGTTCAATTAATCTATGAAAGTTGTATTCTTGTGTAGTAAAATAACTGTTTCTACTGGGAATTGCTATTTTAATGGATATTACAAATCTATTAAAACTAAGCAGTGGAATTGCAGACATTGCTTTCAAATATAAAGAAAGAAGAATGTAAAAGATGCAAATTCATGGATGTCTAGAATGAATATCCAGATTTTTTTTTTAAAAAAGTACTCTACTTTTAATAAGCCCTTTGTACATGCTTCTATTTCATATCTAAATCCCCATTTTCTTCATAATCTAAAAGAGATTTATGCAGGATTTGAAGTTAAAAGCAAAATAGAATATGGCTTATGGTCTAAGTGTTTCAGTTTAGATAATTTTAGGCACAATTCAAGTACTTGTGTATTGGAAAGGAACTTTACATTGCTGCATAACTCTCTGGTAGATAACAGAGTTTTTTATAGCTGATATTTTCATAAAGAGAATCAAAATATTAATATAGTAATGACATATCTAAAATATATGTATAGATTTTCTTGTGGGCTAGGTAAATAAAATAGTTGAACTATTGTATGTATTGCTTTTCTTTAGTATCATTTAATGCCCAATGGTGACAATACACAGACAACCTTGACTGACCTCCCAAAAAATTAAGCAGGATAATACTCGGTTGGAAACGATCAGGAAAGTCTACTTGTGTGGTTGGATTTTTTCATGAAAACATGAAAAAACAAAAACAAAAAAAACCCCAATCCTAGAAAACCTTTTTCCACACCCTCACATAAATCGTTGTCTCCAAGATATCATTCAGAGTTGAACTTGAATCGAAGGAGGCTACGATTAAATCCAATGCATTAAAAAAATAATTCTTGCAATAGAAGAAATGAAATAGTACTTTTTGATTTGTGTACAGTTTGAAAGGCTGCTTTGCAAAATATAGGTGTCCATGGACATGCACATTTGCAGATCCTCACATGTATATGCCCAAGCATAACTAAATGCATTCAAGAGCCCCATACCTCAATGTGCAGAAAACTGCACTTATTATCCCATGCTATATATTTATATCTGTATAAGTATATGTGCATAAGTATTGTTTGACAGTGTCATTATCTGGATGAGAAGCTAGGCATAATATTCATTCATTCATTCATTCATTCATTCATTTATTTCCCAGGTTTATTTATAAATAACTCAAGGTGGCAAACATGCCTAATACTCTTTTCTCGTCCTATTTTCCCTCAGAACAAAAACCCTGTGAGGTAAGTTGGGCTGGGAGAGAGTAACTGGTCCAAAGTTACCCAGCTGACTTTTATGCCTAAGGTAGAACTAGAATTCCCACTCTCCTTGTTTCTAGCCTGGTTTTTTAAGCACTAGACCAACCTTTTAGGGGTTTTTTTTTCTTTTTGTTTTTACTGAATTTACTTCTAGACGTAGCCAGTTCAAATTTCTCCTTATTTAAAAAACCCTGAAAATTAAATAACTATATTTGAGGCAATTTTGTTGAGAAAGTTGATATAAAGATATTCTCAAAGGAACAATTAAAATGTAAAATCTTATTTATATCCTGAACTACAGAACAAGAACTACTAACACTGGAATTACTTTTTTAAATTCCTGTATTTGTTTACATTTTTGGAAAGATTTTTTTAAATTTTGTTTTCAAAAATGTGTGCCATCTACACATTTCTTAATTTCAAGCCTATAAGACATAAGAGTTAATTTAGTGGGCAGGTATTTTCTATTATAAATGCACAGAAAGAATTAATGAGCAAATCAAAGATGTCAGTCATATATTAAGAAACATTTCTTAACAATATAACATCCCTAAGTATAACGAGCCTATGTCTGTCAAGGAATCTGGCTTTATTGGGTCTTGATATACTTTAAGGTACATGATAAATAACTGTGATACACCATTAAATATTTAAAAAATAAATCCAATGTTGTGATAGTCATTTGAAATCTGTGTGAAGTTTAAATAGAACTATTTTGTGGAAAGATAATTATATTTTAATGAAGGCAGGGATTTTAGAAGAATGAATCAAACAAATTCAGTTGGAACAGTTCTGTTATTTCTCAAGCTAGAAAAATGGTTGTCAGGATCCATCAAACATTTTGCTCCCTGAAACAAAGACTAAATAGTGTCCTTTCTTTATTCAATGTGCAAAACCAACTGATTATAAAATACCCTTCACTAAACACGAAGACTGCAGGACTGTTCGGAGGCTACAGGCAAGCTATAAGCTAGTTACTGTTTCCTCTTCCACAACAACTTGGTGCAGGAGATAGCAATCACACTCCACTAATAAAAGGGATCATCTTGATGACTGCAAGTTGCTTTTACATGCCACTGCAGTAATAGGATCTTTAAAATTGGTATATTAAAACAGCACATTCTGTCTTACTCCAGGTTAGTTATAAGGAACATTTTAAGGAAAACAGAGATGTTTCAAGTCCCAGATAATTACAGATCAGGCTACATTAGAATAAAATGGCATGATGGGAAAAATGTTTATAAGAGGTACAGTAGATATGCAAGGGATAGGAGAAATACATAGATAGTTAAATATATAAGGATGAAAATGTACAGGTCCAACCTCTTTAAAAAGACAAAAACAGTTTTAAATGTTTTGAGACCATAGTTTTAAATTTAACAATGTAATGTAATATAATGTCGCATGAATAAACTTATATTTAAAAGAAAATGAGAAACATGGTTCCTAAAGATACAGTTTATTCTTTTAATTTTTATGTTTGGTTTCTCTTTTCTAGAAAAAAGCTGGCTTAGCAATGTAGAAGTATTCCATTTGTGTCGTAGAAAAACTTCATGGATGTCTCTGAAAAAATTCACCTTCGACTGGAACTACTTGAAAGGTTATTTAATGAAGCTGCTTCTGCTGTCTCAGGGGCTTTAAGGCATGGTAGATTGTCTCATTTTTTGAACTTGTCTTTGGAAATGGAGTTGTGAACATTTCCTTCTGATATATATTAAATGATCATCATTTGAACTTAGAACAAGCTTGCTTTAAAACTCTTAAGGCCTAATAATGCATTATTGGTTACATTTTTCTGGAACTTAAAAGACATCAACATTAAAATTATAAACCAATTTCATGCCTGTTTAAATGTTATGGCTACCAAATAAAAAATCCTAAGAAATACCATTCTTGTAAAAAGTTTATAGAAAAGCCATAACATCTAAGATACATTTAAACAGGTTGAGATTTGTTGTATAGATGTGACTCATAAAAAAATTAGAATTTTTTGCTTCTTCAATACACATATACACAACTGATTTTGTTTCTTTTTCAATTAAATATTGTATGTTTCAATTAAATATTGTATGGGGATTGCACTATATGACTTAACAAAACTCTTCCTTATAGAAAAATAACTGCATAAGAATCTATTTCTCAAACATGTTGTAGTTAATTCAAAGAATTTATAATGTTATAAGTGCAGTAACAGCGATAGTGGACATTAATTTACAATGAAAGATCCATACAGAAGATTTTGCTGAATAGCAAGAATATCCTTTTGAATCTCCTTAAATGTGGCCTACAGTCTTAGGAGAGTTTAGTTCAGGGGTGTGAAACTGCCGGCCCGCAGGCTGACTGCATCATAGCGAAACCACGCCCACCCAATTGCCAGCAATGGCAAAAAAAGTCATGATATATCGCGACACGTCACATAATACTGCGAGTTTGACACCCCTAGTTTAGTCTGTCTTGGTTCTGCAGGAAATATGAGGCAGTTTCTTTCTTTCAAGGGCATTTAATCTTGAATTCTTGACTTCAACAGTTCTTGAGTGGCTAGCTCTCAGGTACTCATCCTCAAAACATTAAGTTTTGAAATGCTGATTCCAGGGTATAAACATCTTAGCCAAAATGATAGCAATAACATCTCCAATAGCAAAGACAAAATAAATTTGACTTTGCTATTTCTTGTCTCATTTCAGGAGAAAAGTCCAAAGTTAATAAATATTAAAGGTAGAATCATTGCTTTCTAGCCAGTTTGAAACAACTATCTTCCAATTTTACTTTTATTTACTTTTATTTCTTTTAATGCTGGGGTCCCCAACCCCTGGGCCACAGCCCACTACTGGGCCCTAGCCTATTTGCAACTGGGCTGTGTGAGCAGTGCCCACCAACCTGCCTCTTGGACAAGTTGAGCTGAATGTGCATGTGTGCACCAGCTCACTGCTTGCATGGCCTCGTTCCCTTCTCCCCCCCCTGCTGGGCCACCAAGCCGCAAAGGTTGGGGACCACTGTTTAATGTATAATAAAAGTAGTAGAAGCACACCACTTAGGCCAATCATAGTATTTTGCCAAAAGTGCCATCTATATGAACTAATTGGAACAGTTAATGCTACATAACTCTAAACTAGGAAGATCTGAGTTTCTAAAAAGTCAGGTAAAGATCTGCTCGTCATATTTTAAAGATATTTTTCTCACAAGGTAATTGTTGCTCTATTCTTCATGATTATTTTTTTGTTGATAGAAATATTATGGGCAACATGTCTGCAGTGGAGAGGGTCAAAATCTGCAAAATGGATGCTGTGGTATCATCATGAAAGCTACACGCTTTAATGGTGGTGCAGTGGTTAGAATCCAGTACTGCAGGCTAATTCTGCTGACTGCTGAGTGCCAGCAGTTCGGCAGTTCGAGTGCTCAAGGCTGACTCAGCCTTCCATCCTTCCGAGGTCGGTAAAAAGAGGACCCAGATTGTTGGGGGCAATATGCTGACTCTGTAAACCACTTAGAGAGAGCTATAAAGCACTGTGGAGCAGTATATAAGTCTAAGTGCTATTGCTATTGCTACATTCTTTTTGTACCTATGGCAGTAAATAGTGAACTTGTGCCTACCATTTTGCTAATGTTGACTTCCCTAGGGACCTATATGGCAGTGGCCAAACTGGCATGACATTAAATGTCTGATTGCTTTTTCTTTTACAAATACATTCAACTCCAAGTCTACAATTTGCTTTTTAAAAACTTAATGTTAAGATACATTTGATATCAAAGTTGAGTTCTGTGCTTGATGCACAATGATTAACAATTGATCTTGGAAAGACCTTTAAAGCTTAACTTCTATCCTCCTGTTTTGGTCTCTAACATTTAAAGTTTGCCTTATTTCTCATAACCCGCGGGCCAGTTTCATCATACTGAAGCCCCGCCCACCCCATTGCTGGCAATGCAAAAAGAGTTGCGATACGTTGTGACACGTCACGTGACGTGGCGAGTTTGACACCCGTGTTGTAATTCATATATGTTGGGCAGGCAAAAGGAGCAAAGAACTCATTGTGTTTTTTTCTCTCTGTATCCTGAATAGAGATAGCATATCAGGTAACTTAAAGCAGTATGTCTGAAAGATTTATATAACTGGATATCTTCTTGTTGTTGTTCATTAAGTACAGTTTAAAAAATAAGTTAGTGGCAGTGTTTTGAATTACTTGTGTAAGTGAGATAGATGATTTCTAAGCAGAGCAAAACATGACTAAAGACGATAAATTCCCCTCTAAAGGTGGGATGGTAATGTTACCTTGTCAATGGTGACTTTTCCTTTTTCTTCACTTTTAAATTTAAAAACTCTTACCTCTCATACTCGGTAGACATATTTTTCCACATTTTTTAAAATTTCTAAAATGATTATTTTCCAAATACATGTGTGGAGCTTTCTTTCATCTTTATTTTCTGATAAAAAACACATGATCATAAATAGGTCGTGAGCCATGTGCAATCAGATGATCATTGTTAGAATGTAGTAGATGGAAGAAGAACCCTCACTCTACACTCATTGTTTTCTAAATATCATTTAAAAAATTTAAAAGGGGAGAAAGCTCATATTCCCCCTCAATTTATCCAGGAAATGGTGCATTCCATGTGAAAAAGACAGGGAAAAAACGACTCTTTTGTAGGGGCTAATGTCTCCTATGAATGCCAGAATTTCGATTTGATTGGCATTCGCTTATGCAGCCAATTCTAACCTTTATTCAGAGGTAAATACCCTAAACATAGGATTTTAATCTTAGTGTTACAATTTTACTTCAAAGGGTAAAATTAGAATAGCCTACAAGCTAAAGAAATTACCATGGCATCTCATTTAGTGCGCCAGTGCCACACTGCGGTATTATTTTATTTAAATTCATAGTATGGATTAATTTAAAACATCTATACATTCTGTACCTCACTAATAAAAATATGCACAACAAACACAATATTTTGCACAAGTAATGAAAATGTTTCTCAGAGTGAACTGCTGATAATGTCAAGAGATAAATAATATATATTTTTATGCCAGGACATATTATTCTTTCTCTGATACTAACATCTATACATGAAAGAAAAGTTCTGAATCTAAAGTGATCAAACCTATCAAAATGTTGAGTCACCAAGAGACTGTGATAGCCAAAATGATCTCTTTTTAAAGTGTGTATAACTTAAACTGGTGTAAGTAACATATTGTTGCCTTAATCTGAGAATGGGGTAGACATATACGTGAAACATACCCATTTGTAATTAATGTCTGAAGTGCAATACTGATTGTGCAATGCTGATTGTAGTTCTTTACAATGGTACTCATGCTTAGTGCCTATATAATAAATTGTGATGATGATAAATAATCAAGCAGTGTATAATATCTATTGTTGTGCCTCATCATCCTTTCACATAATTTACTGCTTACAAAAGCCTTTTTACTGTTCACAAAACCACCTGGAATTTTCAACTTGGGAAGGTGTGGAACCAATATATACATATGGTCCCAATACCCAGTCTTTACAGGTAATCCAGAATGGTAGCATAATTGATGGTATGAAACATTGCTGAGGGATCAGAAGAGATACATTCCCACCATCTAGGTTGCAACAGAAATCATCAGTCAAAGAGATCAGTGCTGTTTCTGCCCATGATCAGCAATAAAAAAGGAATACCATCATATCCTTTCTTGACCAAGACACTGGTGCCTTTCTTGTTTAGGCATCCAAAGAAAAGTGGTGAATCAACTACCGAAGATAAAACAGAACTTGTTGAAACTCACTTAATTTTTTTTGAGCTGGGGGGGGAATGTGCATATATCTATCCCACACAACACATGAATGTGCTGAAGTTATGTTAACCAATACAGTAACAAATAAAAATGTCCTTAACTGCATTTATAGAAGCTGGATAGTTTGCTGAAAACAAGTTCACCTATAGTTATACCCAGTGCTTCTTTTTTTTTTGTAAGAAAAAAGGTGCCGGAACTCACATCTTGTTTATCTTTTATTTAAAAAAATATATATTCAGTCCTTAACATAAATTTACCTTTCGCAGGTAGTCAATCACTGTACACACACCCACACACATCAGTTGTGTAACGAAATATAATGGTCGCCACCCGCAGTAACCACGTGACCACATGACCAATCACAAGCCAAGCAATGCCACAAGCCGAGCAGTGCAAAAACAACCAGTGCGGACGAAGTATGCATGTATCGGACTCGACACACAAGCAGCCCGCATGCACCATTTTAATGATTTTGCCGCCAACCTGCTACGCTCAACAGGGCGATTCAAGGGCACGTGGACCAAACATCAAATTTTCAAAAGTTACTTTTAAAACTTGGAGAATCCGTCGAAAAAAGGTGCCGGAACTCCATTCCGTTGCGTTCTATGACACAAAAAAGCACTGCTTATACCATCACTAATGATTGATCAGAATTTTCTGATTTTCTGATCAGAAAATTTCCCACAATTGTAAGGAGAGACAAGAACTAGCACATGATTGGCATATGAGGCTCCAATTTTTTTACTTGTGCTAGAATGGTCGGTTAAGTCTTATGTTTCAGGATTTATGCTTCTGTGCAATAAAGATTGTAAGTCCTACCTGATTGTAACTATGAGCCGAGCCAAGCCATGATCAGAATTAAGGGTTAGCTATCTTATTTATTGTCCATATTCTGTGGAAGTTTCTCATGCTACCTTCTCTTAAGATGTAAGTGAAATAGATAGAAAGACTTAAAAGATGATTATATAGTGAAAAATAAGAGGCTATTGCCTATCAATGATAAATGAGAATTTCATTTAAATTTTATCTGTCTGTCTATCTATCTATCCATCAGTCTATCTCCTATCTTAATTTCTTTAAAATGAAATAATTAAAAATATAGAAGCAGTTTTCATTCTAGTATTAACCTCATAATTCCAACCAGTTGTTCAAAATGTTGTATTTCTTTTCAGTGAAAAATAGGTATGTTCTATGTTCTGGTCAGTTTGACTTTTAAGTCAATTTAAGAAAATTCTGACTGAACTAAGACTCTTCGGAACAAATTGTGAATGACTCAGTTCTTCAAAACAGGCTATCAGAATTGGACAATTCTGCTGCTGTGCTTTCTCACCTACTCAGAGAAGAAAATGTCAATAATTTTTCTTCCCATGGGCAGGTCTTCCTAAACATATAGACACTTAGGTGTGTGCGTGTGTTTTCTCTCCTGTGTGTAAAATTGTTGGGAGAGGTGAAGTTTCAGTTTGGATCTAATATCAACAGTACACTGATGAAATCTAAATATATATTTCTATACAAAGAGGAAAGAAGGCGGGAAACAAGGATACTCTCCCTTTTCACTTACAGCAGGCATGTCAAACTGCCAGCCTACGGACCAGACACGTCATGCTGAAACCATGCCCAACCCATTGCCGGCAATGGGGAAAAAGTCACAATACATCATGCGACATCATGTTATGTCGTGCGACATCACATGACATTGTGAGTTTGACATGCCTGACTTACAGCAACCAATCACAGCTTAGATTGCATCATGCAGTGGCCAGCTCTCTTCAACCAATTAGCAATAACTCTGTATTCTTACTAATTGTCCAATCCTTCACTGCTCCGGCTATTAAATTAAATATGTTAACAAGGTACTATAATTCTTCATACTCCTTCATTAAGATACAAATATCTCAAAAGCAACTTAAACATAAAGCAAAGTTTTACTGATCAAATTATTTAAAGACCATATTTATCTACAGCCAAACAATTTTTTCTGTGTTCCTATCCTCAGAGGTTCTTTTCATGTGTGGCTTCTTCATTCTTGGTAGTGAAACCGCGTGTGTAACATTATTATATCTACTTGGAAATGTGGAGTGGGAAAAGATAGGAGTTTACAATGGTGGTGGTGGGGTGGAATACAAAGCTTTGACATTGGTTTGAAGGTGAACATTTCTGGTATGTAGACCTATCAGGTTCGTAGAATATGTTTCTAGGGATTTTTAATAAACAGATATGGACCAGTACTATAATGACTGGGTTCCTACATTTCAGTATGTCATAATACAATTTGTTTGGTTTGGACTCAGCCTGTTGAATGAATAAGAGCCCTGGTAGCACAGTATTGCAGGCAAATTCAGCCCAAAGCCTGGAGTTTTATCCTGATTTTTTAATTTAAGAAAATTAAAAGAATTTGGTACACTAGCTGGCTTTAAGACTATTACACAGAAGCCAAACATGTTAATAATATATGTCATTGGTGGGGGAAACTGCAAATGAACAATCCATGACTTAAATCTTAAATATTGTATATAGGTAGTCCTTTACTTATGACCACAATTGAGCCCAAAATTTATGTTGTTAAGTGAGTTTTGCCCCATTTTATGACTTTTCTTGCCCCATTTGTTAAGTGAATCACTGCAATTGTTAAATTAATAACACGGTTGTTAAGTGAACCTGGTTTCCCAGTAAGGTTCTACATTTAGGCAAGAAAAACCAAATGTGCAGGTATAGTATAGGGGATACCTTGCTCAATAGTAGTAACTGTGAGAGGGACCTCGGAGTCCTAGTGGACAATCACTTAAATATGAGCCAGCAGTGTGCTGCAGCTGCCAAAAACGCCAACACAGTGCTAGGCTGCATTAACAGAGGGATAGAATCAAGATCACGTGAAGTGTTAATACCAGTTTACAATGTCTTGGTAAGGCCACACTTGGAATTCTGCATCCAGCTTTGGTCACCACAATGTAAAAAAGATGTTGAGACTCTAGAAAGAGTACAGAGAAGAGCAACAAAGATGATTAGGGTACTGGAGGCTAAAACATATAAGCTTGAAATCACGCTGCAGCATAAGGTATATGGCAAAATACGGAATGGTGTTATATTCCTGCATGCTTATATACAGTTTTAGTCCATTAAAAGTTTATAACTTGGCAGTTTGAGACCCAAGTGCTGAGAGACGGAGTGAGCTCCTGTCACTTAGCTCCTGCCAACCCAGCAGTTGGAAAGTATGTAAATGCAAGTAGATGAATAGGTACTGCACTTCTATTATAAAAGTTATATATTTGGTTCAGTTATTTGAAGTTGCAGGTAATTAATTTTGTGACTATTTAATTTTATTCCATGCAAATCCTGCAAAAGAAGTGCAGCTATAGATAGATGATTAGTCTTTTTGCCAAAGCTAAGCAAATAATGATTTCCTGGCTTAAGATTCCTAGTAATGGCAGAAAACCATAATTACATCTCATGATGATGTCACAATTATGTACTTGTTTTGTACTGTGTGACAGAAATCTATAAGTCACAGCATGAATGTGACAATAACTTGATGCATATTTTCTTTTTTTATTTATTTAGTTATTAAATTTCTATGCCACCCATCTCCCCAATAAGGTGGCTCTATACTACGTAAATCACAGTATTTGTTTGGCATTAACATAATTCATATTTTCTCACTTGCTCCCCTACTGACTGTCAAACCAGCTGGTTATCTGGTGCAGATACTTCCAAATTAAATACTGCCTTCTTTTCCAGAGGTCAAGTGCCATAGATAAAACATTCCAAATGGGAGAATTCAAACTCTGTTTCGTGATGTGTATACATATCAGGATAAAATATTGTATGAATGCAATCATGGCTACCTTTTGGTAGGATCCTCTTTAGTTGGATGTGATACTAATAGCAAATGGAATCCTCCTGTTCCACGCTGTATAAAGGGTAAGTATTTAACTTTTCTTAAAGCTTTATTGAACATTGGTGCTGAACATTAAAGTTTGAACCTTAAGTTGGGCATTCTGGGTCTGAAGAAAATTACATAAACATTTTTCCCTCTCTTTTTAGCTTGGCATAGTCATGACTGCCCCCCCCTTAAACCTGCCACATACCCCACATCAGCTCTTTCCCCTAACCCTGCAGAAGAAGATAAGACTGAAGGTGAGTCATCACATGATTGGACTGCTAATTTGCACTAGTGTAGAAAGGCACTAAAATGGCTAGAAAATCTAAGTATATCTGAAATACTATAGTTCTTATTTAAGAAAGCATTTGAAAGTTTTTAGGGCGTATCTGCTAAAATGTTAAGAGTCAAAGAGAATCCTTGAAGGAATTTCTAGTGAAGAACCTTTTAATGACATATCTTTTTGACTGTACCTGTATAATATTTAGAAATATCCTGCTTATGTTAAAATGAATATATTTTTCACAATGTGCAACACAAATATATTAAATGATATTTTTAGAGTCTGTGGGCATGCCTAGGGTGAGCTGACATTATTTGGAGTAAGTGATCTCTCAGATAACTATATAGGAGTTTATAACCAACAGTTTTTACATACTGTATAGAAATTTACAAAGCCCTGAATGTTACAAGAAGTACAAATGGGTTAATAACCTCTAGAAAACATGTGTTAGTATACAGCACTCTACTTCTCAAAGCCCAAATTCTAAGAGTATTTCTCAGGTACAAGAGTGGAAATGGAAGAAGAGCATATATAAATCTTTCATTTTGGGAATGGAACAAGAATAAATTTGAGATACACCTAAGATACTGGCTTAGCTAATTTGGGCATGTGACATTCCTGATTTTACGTGAAAAAAAAAGGCATTTCATTTGTTTGTTTCTTAATTTCAATTTATATGGCTGCCCCAATTCAATAATGTCACTGTTTACTTAGAGGTGTGCACTGTGTTGTCCTTCCAAGTGATCATTTCCCCCCCTTTTTAGATAGAAAAGTCCCCTGAAGATGGTTGGAAAAGGTTGAAAAAAAACTGGATCTAATTCTGCATTCCCTGCAACTAACTGGACATAGATAAACAATTGGCTAATGATGGTTGCCACAAAACATTATTTCTTTGATATTCCAACAAAATATATGCTTTCTCATTCTCAAAATATATGCTTAGATATGTAATTGGGGGCAATGAGATTGGAGAAATGATCACAATTTTTAAAAAATCGCTAAAATAGAAAACAAAATAAAATTAGTGCATATAACAAACCACTGAATCAAATATTGATGCCAGATTAACAAACTAACCAACATGTTAACTCTTGATGAGGACTTGCCTGTAAATCAGAAATCTTTATTGCTACTTGATTTAAATTGGCTCCTAGCTGTACTTGACAGGAGACTCAGAAGCACTGCTCAGGGTCTTCAATGCAGGCTACAAGGAAACCATGCAAAATAATTGATTGCCCACTGTGCTGATGAGACTGCACACATTACCTTTAATACCCACTATAAGCATTTTTTTTCCTTTTGCCCTTCCATAAATAGATAAACTCTTTATTCAGTGTTAGGTAACTTTGAGATCGGACAGTTATTACATCTTTACCAAACTGCCATCTCTGGCTTGAGAATCAGTTGTTATATCTGTTGAAACCCAAGGCTGGGAAAAGTCATGGATATGGAGATAAGTAGCTTGAAATGTATCAAAATGCCCAGCTGCCTAATTGTCATGGCACAGTTGTAACAATTTACCCTTCAAGGAAGAAGGAGATTATAATTACTGAAATGGGAAAGAAGGCAGCAAAGTGTTTCCCTGCTGGTCAATAGAGCTTCAGTCTGTTCGTTGTGCATGGTTAAAATATTGGAAATTGGCCCCACCTGACCTGGTGCTGTGTAAGATTCTGACAAGTGTTCCAAACTCTTCTAGCCCAGGGGTGTCAAACTCGCAACGTCACATGACGTGTCGCGATGTATCACGATTGTTTTGCCTTTGCCGGCAATGGGGTGGGCGCAGTTTCGCCATGATGCATCCAGCCCATGGGCCGGCAGTTTGACACCCCTGTTCTAGCCTGTCTGAACTTCCAAAGGGTAGCCTTTAAAAGATATAATTTAATTCAATTTAGTTGTATCCTGCCTTCATTATTTTTACAAATAACTGAAGGCAGTGAGCATATCCAACACACCTTCTGCCTCCTGTTTTCCCCACAACTACAACTCTGTGAGGTCAGTTGCACTGAGAGAGAGAGAGAGAGTGACTGGCCCAAAGTCACCCAGCTTTCACACCTAAGATAGCCTTTGAGATGATGATACCGAGTTAAAAGCTTCTGTAATGCCCAAAACTTCCTTCTTAAAAATATTATAATGTGTTTCAGGCAATAGCGTTCCTCCAGAAATGAATGCAGCCAGTGTCAGAAAGTTGAAAATTCAAAAAAGAGAAAGTTAGAAAATGATCTAAGAATAACAATAACCAAATGCTCTTTTAGATAATTTAGGGAAAACAAAGAAAAGAAAGGGAATTCCTGCACGAAGTACTTAGTTACAAGGCAAAATGCTAATAGGAAACAAAAGGCAGTGGTTTGCCCTGTCAGTGTCATCTACATACTGGATCCAAACTTTGGGTTATATGCGTGGGTGTGCTATTAGATTCTAGGCGTTGCATTGCAGTCTCAGCTATCTATCCTGAAATCAATGATTCAATGGGTTTTCCTTTGATTTGTTGATACATTTGTCTATTAAACTGAAAGTATAGCAATTTTATCAAAGGTTGATAAGATCCATGATTCAGGTCGGGTGTGCTGTGTATTGTGTTGGGTGTGCACACAGTACACCCGACCTAACAAAATACAACAAGATGGAAATACCCAGAATTATGGACCTTATCAACTTTTTCCTGACTGCATATTTTCAGTTTACCTTAAGACAGTGTTTCTCAACCTTGACAATTTTAAGGCATGTGGACTTCAACTCCCAGAATTCCACATGATTCTGGGAGTTGAAGTCCACATGCCTTAAAATTGTCAAGGTTGAGAAACACTGCCTTAAGAGAAGCTGTGTAAGAGCACCAACATGGATAAACAAGCACCATATTAATTATTCATACTAAATGGGTGAGCGCAATCTTACTGCCATCATCACTACCATTACCCAAAGGTCAACTCTGAGCTATTAATATTCTCAGTTCAGTCACTGGTATAATTAAATACATGCCATTATTATATAAATAATTTAACTAAAATGATTCCTTTATTCTAATGAAGTAGAGATGAAACCTTCATTCATGAAAAGTCAAAACATGAATTATTCTATTCACATTCTGTCAGGCTTTACTCTTTCTCTAATAATAAGGTATATCCTTTTGAGTCAGTTATTCAGTGAGTAAAGTATTGAGGGAATAGGGGCACATGCAGAGAGAGTTGAAATCAGCTGCTGGGGGGAAAAAGCATCTGAAGCAGCTTCTGCTGAGAATATTCACATGCCTCAGGTAGTCTCCCAAACATACTATCAGAACTGCAGATGACACCAAGCTGGCAGTAATAGCCAACATTCCAGAAGATAGGTTTAAGATACAGAACGATCTTGACAGACTTGAACACTGGGCACTATCTAACAAAATGACATTCAATGGTGAAAAAATGTCTACATTTAGGCAAGAAAAACCAAATGCACAGGTACAGTATAGGTGGTACCTTGCTCAATAGTAGCAACTATGAGAGGGATCTTGGAGTCCTAGTGGACAATCACTTAAATATGAGCCAGCAGTGTGCTGCAGCTGCCAAAAAAGCCAACACAGTGCTAGGCTGCATTAACAGAGAGATAGAATCAAGATTATGTGAAGTGTTAATACCACTTTACAATGTCTTAGTAAGGCCACACTTGGAGTACTGCATCCAGTTTTGGTCACCACGATGTAAAAAAGATGTTGAGACTCTAGAAAGAGTACAGAGAAGAGCAACAAAGATGATTAGGGGACTGGAGGCTAAAACATATAAGGAACGGTTGCTGGAATTGGGTATGTCTAGTTTAATGAAGAGAAGGACGAGGGGGGACATGATAGCAGTGTTCCAATATCCCAGGGGCTGCCACAAAGAAGAGGGAGTCAAGCTATTCTCCAAAGCACCTGAGGGCAGGACAAGAAGCAATGGATGGAAACTAACCAAAGAGAGAAGCAACCTAGAACTAAGGAGAAATTTCCTGACAGTTAGAACAGAAGTTGTGAATGCTCCAACACTGAAAGTTTTTAAGAAGAGACTGGACAGCCATTTGTCTGAAATGGTATTGGGTTTCCTGCCTGAGCGGGGGTGGTGGTGGACTAGATGACCTCCAAGGTCCCTTCCATCATCATCATCATCATCATCATCATCATCATCATCATCATCATTATTAAACTGGAAATCTTACATGTGTGCTTTTGCAAGGTAAGTCACCTAACCTCTTATTTATTTAGTAAATTTATATGCTACCTATCTAGTCTAAAAAGCAACTTTGGGCAGCTAACTGCTTCCAGAAGATTTAAGACTGCTACACACAGAGACCTCACTCATCTCCTTACTCAGAAGACTGGTATTATTTTTGACTATTGAAATACAACTATAATTAATAAAAGTTCTTTCCTGCTTGATAAACCTACACTAATTTAAATTTAGTGTAAGCTTACATTTTAAAGCTGGATAGCATTTCAAAATCCCTTGGCCAAAGTTTGAATCATAAAAACCATGTTTCAGGACAATGAATTACTTGCACAAACCAATATATTACATCTACCAAGGAATTTGAAGAAAAAAATGATTCATTCAATAATTCCAATGTTGTCTAATTAGATTTGCACCAACTATGTAAAATCTCAAAAAATAAATATAATCTCACATTGCATTGCATTGAAAATGTCAAGGACTAAACTTGGAATTATCTCCTTTTCTGCACTCTATACAACACAACATTCACAAAAGGAAATGTACATATGTGGTGATTCAGAAGAAGCAATGAAAAGGATTGAAATGGCAAATTTTAATCAAAGACATTCTCTATAGTTCTATGCTTATTAAAAACAGACATGCAGGACAAAAAAAAATACATTATATTGCTCCAATGCAACTGAAAATGCCCCAAATCAGATTTGAGAATATATAAAAGCCTGCAATGGAATAAAACTATTTAAAACTATTAAATCTATTCCCCACAAACCATAAATAGGTGAGGGAGGAAAGTCAATAGATAATGAATGGTTTGAATATAGCTCTTAAACAGTGATGGGATTCAAATATGTGAACATATCTCTGTGTGGATGCCACTTCCGGAAGTCCATTCTGGGCCTGGGCAACAAAAAATTAGCTACCAGTTCTGTCAAAGTGGTGCGAACCAGCTGAATCCCACCACTGCTCTTAAATCTGTGGTTTCTTTATAAAGTATATTTATAGAGTACTAAAAAGGATAGTGCAATTGACTGGAAAGGTAATAATGTTTTTATTATGTCAAATGCATTTTTATTGTACTTCGGTATTTAAGTTTTAGAAATTTCCAATCCTGAACATTTTTTGAACTAAGAATCCCTGTCCATAATACTTCTCTAACATTGTTAAAATATGGTATCCAGAAATTTTGTGTGCATGTGTAGCTATGACCAAGTTTCTTTTTCAACAGTAGCTTCAACCTATTCTTTATTTTATGTGATATTTTTTTAAAAAATGGAAGAACTTGGAAAACATCCTTCAGATGTTAGTATAATTCAGATAGTTAGAGAAGCAACATAGGTACGTAATTTCAACTGCTGTCAGTTAAGAATCCGGTCTTTCTTCCAAAATCCTGAACATATGCATGTATTAAAGTCATATTTTAGGCATGCAAATTCACAATATCACGTGACGTCGTGCGACATATCACGACTTTTCCCCCGTTGCCGGCAATGGGATGGGCACGGTTTTAGTATGATGCATCTGGCCTGCAGGCCGGCAGTTTGACATGCCTGTCATATTTGATCATAAGCTTAAGTGAAGAAGTTTCAGATGTCATTTCTTACAGAAACCAGGAAGATAAAAGCATAACAGCAGAAGAATGGATTTTAAATCTGTGATGTGCTGTCCAGAAATCTGATATGAAAATATCCCAGGAATTATCTTGAGTAATGTTATATATTTAATTTGGGTACAGTTCCAGAAAAATGGCTCTTTTTCATTTGTAGCCACAAAAGTAAGCTGGAAAATGCTTCTGATAAAATGAACAGGTTTTCTCTGGTAAACAATAGCATTGTGAAGCAGAAGACTACAACCCCAAGCAATTAGAATATAAAAAAGAGTTGATAATGCTGAAATCCTCTTCCTTTCAGAAAAATAGAAGTGTACTATGACCTGAATAGCTAGGCATTTGGTTTAGATATCAGATCCATATGTTTCTAATCTGTCTTTCGATAGAATTGCAAATGTTTTGAAGGGTCTCAGCCCACATAATGCATGATCATTGTTCCAAGGATTCTATAGAGAATACAGTATAGCAAAGTCTTATTGAACAAATAATAGTTGGGATTACACTTGGATTATTGATCTGACCGCTATGCTGAAAGATGTGGGATTGTTTTATCACACAAGCGTGCTTCACAATATATCTTACTTCAAGCATAAAGTACATCTGAAGTGGAACACTGATTTACTGCAAAGGATTCATGTAACACGGAGAATTCCCCCAGCTACCTATTCCCCCTATTTGTACCATTTTGCCATCCTGTAACCTAGTTTGTGGGGTAGCAAGCAGCCCCAGAACTGCATGGCTCTGCAACTGCTTGCCATGCTGCAGCTTAGAGGCCTCTTGGCATGCTATACCTCTGGGGCTGCAAGAAGCCCCCTGAGCCACAGTACAGCACAAAGCTGCAGTCACCCCACCCTTTCCTCAGGTCTTAGGAGGTGTTGACTGAGTTGTTGGAAATATTCCTATATCTGTACAGTTCTCCATGCCAAATGGGACTTGAATTGCTCCTAGTCTTCCCTTGTATAAGAAAGTCCTTGCACATACAATCCGTTAGTTAAATGGTAATAATTCAGTTTCTTCAAAAGAGAAATATGTACACAAACCATTTTGGTCCAGTGAATGAAAAGCCTTCCGACACACCTGATTCCTCCTTCTGCTTTGGCTAGGCTGGTCCTTGCAGAATGTGGTATTTGACTGTCTTGTTCATAGTTACAGATTAGGATCCCATTTACTTAAATTTCTTTATTGGAAGAGTCTGAAATATGAGAACAGATCTTGGGAAGCAGAAAGATGGAGGCCTCCTAGGAAGCTTATTGCATGACCAGTGATTTTTATCCAGGGCTAATTTTGCCCACTCACTTATTACACCTTCATTCCAAATCTGGATTATATAAGTAATTTTGTCTAACCATAATGTTAAGAAAGGATGGCCAGCAAAATAATAAGTACATTGTGCTAAGTCATGCTTTGTTTTAACTATACTTTGCTTGACGCAAATAAGTCGATATGACTAAGCTATAAAGCATGATTTATAAACTTAGTTTACACATTTATACTGCACCAAAATCCAAATGATTTCTGAATCCATCCGATGCATAGTTTCAGAATGGGATAAAACACAAGAAATGCAAAGTTCAAATCAATCAAGTTTTCTAAAGTAATATGATTTATTTTTTATTTAAGGGTGATATGGTAGTAATCAGTGGTATTGAATATCCACTAAATGGTCCACCTAAAAAATGCAATGCCGGAAGTGCTTCTGAATGCACGCAATTCTAGCATTTTTGTAAAAATTAAGTTTTATTTTACATTCTATTTCAGTTCTCCCCTCATAATACTGCTGGTGTAATTCCTGATTCAAAAAGAATACTGCAGGATTGCCTTCACAATCCAAAGATTAGTATTCCAGAATTCAAATAGAATTGCCATTTAGACCTAATATATTGGAAAAGTGTACAACACGTCAAAAATTGAGCTTTTGAAATATAGTCCCTGTTGGCAGCTCTTTAAAGGAGCTCACCTCTTCCGGGTAATGCTACCTTCTACTTGGTTAGTTTCTCTTTGTCATGGAAGCAAATAGAAAATTTATAGCACTATCATAAATTACAAATACAAACAATTTAAGGGTAGGGAATTTAAGGAGTATTTTTTCACACTGATCACTTAGCAGTGGCTCACAAGAAACAAACCCAAGGAATGTAACTGCAAACATTATTCTTTAGTAAATGAAGTTTCTCCGTAGTTCTATGATTATTAAAAGTAGACTTGTCGGAATATAGAAAATGCTTCCTATTGGTCCATTCATCTAAAAAACACCACAAATCAGGTCTAAGAATACACAACAGGCTGTGAGACTTGGAAGGAAACTATTTGAAACAATATTTCAATTTTCCATGACTAATGAGCAAGCAGAAGACAAATTCCAGGAGAAACGATTTGGAGTTCACTTCCTATAATTTTTATCTGTGAAAAGAAGGTTTAGCCATTAGATAAGAAAGGTAATTTTTCTTCCGCCAAGGGTGCCGTGCCCTTGTTTGTCAGGCGCTACCTTGAACTTATTGTACTGCACTGCCCTACCCTGATGTTCATTCCTTCAGCTGCTCTTGTGGAGAGTTCAAGTGTTCCTTTTTGCTTTTCAAATGACGCTTTTGCAAGCTTCCCAGAGCAGCCTTCCAGTGTGGGCTTGGCTGTTCCTGTCAGCACTCTTTTGGCTGCCTGAGATTCAAGGTAAGTGGCAGAGTCCTTGAATGCCTGTCAGAGGCTATTTTTTAAAAGCAGGATTCATGTTGCGTGTAGAGGGGGGGGATTATTTACCCCTATAAAGACAGGTTATCTGACATTCTAATTATTCTTTATGTTTGGATTACATTGAGACTTCCTGGTCAATATGGAAATAGTCCCTCTGCCTGTAGACAGGCAAATTGACTGTTTTGATACTGTTCCCTTGGTGCTGAATTTTTGACATTTACATCAGTTCTTGGTTTGTAAAAATGTGATTTTGGACAAGTTCACTCTCTTTGTCTCTCTGTTTCTCTCTGTCTGTCTGTCTGTCTGTCCATCTGTTGATCTTCATCACCAGGACCCTTGACTGTGCTTTTCAGTTTATTCTTGTCTAGTATTTCTACAGAGAAATAGATTTTGAGACTTTATTTTAAAAATAGAAGAGCGTAAATAGGATTCTATATTTTTTTTCTTTTTACAATTATGTAGTTTATTTATTTCTGTTTTTATAATATCAGATAGGTGCATTAACATAATTGCAAAATAAAATAAATAAGAAATAAAGGAAATATAAATAATATTCAGTACCATCTAAATAAAATGTCAAGTACTATACATGTGAAAATTCATCATATGTGAGGAGTATACCAGATTACAATCCATTACTATTAAGGTAAATCATAAAATCTCACCAACTTTGATCAGATTATAGTTCCTATTTCTGAAATCCCCTTACTTAACTTTAACTGTGATTTGTGAGGCAAGCCAGAGCAATTGAAAAGGCTTTATTTACCACCACTCAGTTGTTATATTATCTGAAGTTTCCAGTGTTTCACATTTGGGGGGCTGCTATAATTAAACAGATAACCAATTCTTTATTCTGAAGCTTATTTATTTATTTATTTATTTATTTATTTATTTATTTATTTATTTATTTATTTATTGAATTTATATCCCGCCCTTCTCCTTGCGGACTCAGGGCGGCTGACAATCAATTTAAAAATACATAAAAAACAATTACAAAATTTAAAATTAGTTAAAAAGAAATATTTAAATGTTGTCTAATTAAAATATGATTAAAACCCCTCTAAAAATTCCCCTGGGCCAGTCCCGCTTGTTGGAATAGCCATGTCTTAAGGGCGCGGCGGAAGGAAGGGAGATCAGGGATCACCCTGATCTCTGGGGGCAGCTCATTCCAGAGGGTGGGAGCTCCCCCAGATGGTCTGGTCTGTAAGTAAGTGCAATAAGCCTAACTCTGGGGATCATTCAATTCTTGTTTAGTGATGATACTTACCTCTCAAAAAAATTGCTGAAAGCTTATAATTTTATCACATGACTACCACAACTGAAAGACTGACCCCTGTTTTTGGACAACCTCTCTAGAATAATAATGATGTGTACCTGCCAACCTAAGAGGAGTCAAATACAAGTAGTCCTTGACTTATGATCACAAATGAACCCAGAATTTATGTTTCTAAGTGAGATATTTGTAAAGTGAGTTTTGCCCCATTTTACGACCTTTCTTGACACAATTATTAAATGAATCATTGCAGTTGATTCAGTTAGTAACGTGGTTGTTAAGTGAATCTGGCTTCCCCATTGAATTTGCTTGTGTGAAATCACATGACCCCAGGACACTGCAATCATCATAAATATCAACCAGTTGCCAAGGATCTGAATGTTGATGACATGACCAAGGGGATGCTACAACGTTTGTAAATTTGAAAAATGGCCATAAGTCACTTTTTCAGTCTGTTGTAATTTTGAACAGTCAGTAAATAAACTGTTGCAAGTTAAAGACTATCTGTACTAACAATGTCATAATCTTTCACTGCATTTCTCACATTGAAGCTGAGGTGAATCCTTCCGAGATCAGTAAAATGAGGACCCAGATTGTTGGGGACAATATGCTGATCCTATAAACTGGTCAGAAAGTGCTGTAAAACACTATGGAGTGGTATACAGGTAGTCCTTGACTTATAACAGTTCATTCAGTGACCATTCGAAGTTACAACAGGATTGAACAAAATGACGTATGACCATTTTTTACACTTTTGACCATTGCAGCATCCCCATGGTCATATGATCAAAATTCAGATGCTTGGCAATTGACTCATATTTATGACAGTTGCAGTGACCCAGAATCATGTGATCACCTTTTGCGACCTTCTAAGAAGCAAAGTCAATAGGGAAGCCAGATTCACTTCCTTGGAAAATTTTTAGTTTACTCAAAGAAGGTTAAAATACAAAACATCAAAATATTTTTAAAAAGGACAAAAGAATAAAACACATCAAAAAAGACATTAAAACAAAAAAGTGTCTTTAAAAAAGAAAAAGAAAAGAAGACTAACACACATAATCATAACATCTTCCCTAGTTGAATGCTGATTAATATACAGCAATTGCAAAACAGGCCAAATTTTTTTTAAACTATTAAACTACTAAATCTATTTACAAATTATTAGCCTGTCATCTATACACTGTATTAATAACAAAACAGTTAACAGAACAAACAACAATATTGAATATATTATATAAAGGTAATCAAATAATAATAAGAGAAAGACAAGATTGAAATTCCAAAACCCTTTGTTAACAAACTGTTATTGTAACCAACTTATAAAAAAAATTACCACAACTTCAATCCCAGATCATCCCAAATATTAAACTAATTGGTCCTGGATCAAATATACATGTTGTTTCTTTATACCATCTCTTTTTCAATCATTGATTGATTGAATACAAAAAGTCCAATCTCCAAAGCCAATCTATCTTCCCCAACAAAACCAGATAAAATCATTCCTCAGTTAGATCTATTAAATCCATTTCCCACTCTCCTTTAAACTCCTTAAAAAAATCAATTTGCCACTTGTCCACCCAGAGAGTTTTCTATCATATTAAAGCATGTGTTAAGCTTCTGGAAGGTGTACGGAGTTGGCTCTATTATTTCTGAGTCTATATTTCTTCCTAGCCAGTTTACATATGGGAAATCACATTTCTTCTTAATGTTTTCTACCATCTGCGTTGTTTCTGTGTCTATATTCTGCTACTTTGAAAACAAGTTCTTCTTGTAGGTTTAACATATTTAATGTCTGTTTTTAAAAAGTTTTGCACAACCTTTATATTTTCACCAAAACTTTAGAAAAAAATTCAGCATATGCTAGCCACCATCACTCCACTTCCCCACCATCCAATCAGAGGTGAAGAAGCTTCTTGGATGAGAAGCAAAACATCTTCAAAGAAAAACAAGAAAGTTGCCTCGTGAAAAAAGCATATTGGGGCTAGCCAGACTCTGTTTTCCCTCTTCAGTATCAGCCTCCTCTTTCTCTCTGTAATCTGATGTGTTGTTGCTCAAAGCAGGGAGCAAGCAAAGAAAACAGAAGATATTTTCTGACTATTTTGATCCAAAATGTTTTTGCAGGTTAATAAAATACAAATCCAGAGCCACATGCCATATTTCCATACAGAAAGCAGAAATTGATAAGAGCAGTAAAAAAAAAACAAACCCAGAAAGAATCCAGCAGGGGTTGAAATAAATCATCATTCAGCCAGCCAATCAACCTTTAAAGATAAGGAAAAAAGCAAAAGTTCAAAAAGTGAACTTAAAAGTCCCAGGCATACTTACAAAAATATTCTGCAGGTAGGAAGAGGTGTAAATGCCCATTGACTTTTCGCTGCTCCCACAAAGAGCTGCAATCTTCAAGATTCCCCCTCCAAGGTGAGTCCACAGCCATCCAAAAGTTGTCTTGGGTCATTCCTAAGTGCCCACATTCAAATCCAGGGGGCAAGACTGCCAAAGAGCCAACTCTGGCAGCAGACACAGCAGTTTGTAAGAGAAAGAAAGCCTCTTACTCCTAAGCAGCCATCTTGGGGAGTAGTGCCAGAAAGTCAGATTCACTTAATAATCTTGTTACTAACTTAACAGCTGCAGTGATTCACTTAATAACTGTGTCAACAAAGGTCATAAAATGAAGCACAATTCATCTAACAAGTGTCTTGCTTAGCAACAGAAATTTTGGTCTCAATTGAGGTCATAAGTTGAGGAGTACCTGTATAAGTCTAAGTGTTATTGCTATCCACCCAGTTTCTATAACTGCTGCTAATTTGTCTCCTGTATGGGATTATCAAGATCAGTCATTTTTGAAAATGTTAGTTGCTGTTATTCTAAGTAATGGGATATTAATTTCTCAAAATTAATATAAGGCCATATTGTTGAAGCTCTAATATTTTTATTGCCCAGAAAAGATTTAGGGTGATACCAAAAAGCCACAGTACGTATCACCTATTTGTTGCTCTACATCATGGGTGACAAACTCGCCACATCATGTGACATCTCGCGATGTATCACGACTTTTTTTACATTCCCAGAGATGGGGTGGGCGCGGCCTCCGCATGAGGCAACTGGCCCACATGCCGGCAGTTTGACACCCCTGATCTACATGATCTTTATGGAGGTGTTTATCATCGCTAAAATAATCTTTTGAGTCTATAAAGATTATAAGCTCGCAAAGATTTCATTTTAGTCAAACCATAATAACTATTATATTGATCATAATATAATATCACAGGAGTTAAAGGAGAAATGTCCCTTATCAAAATTGTTTATTTATTTTTCTGAAGCTTATTTTAGAAAAAACATTTTCAATCTCTTTTATTCTAGAAAAATGTTTCAGATAAAGAAGTCCACTGATCTATAAACTTATTTGGCTCTGACATAAATTTTAATTTGAATCCATTGTTTAGAAGGATTTTTCATAAGAAATAGAATTATATCCCATAAAGTGTTGCTTGACATATTGACAAATTGGGTATGACCTAGTCTCCCTGTTTCTGAGGTCTATATAAAATCCTTCAGTTTATTCTCAACTTTTTCTGCTTAAAAACAGAAACTTTCTATTTATTTATTTACTTGCCAATGTCTTAAAGCCTGTTCTGAAACTGCCATCGGGGGGTATTGTAATAAATTTTTTAATCATGTACGAATTTTCATTTATACTGCTATAATTCACCCTAAAATATTGAAATGGTTTGAAGTCCAATTTTTCATTTCCTTAATTTCTTCCATGTTGCTACATAGTTGTTTCTAAATATTTTATTAATAATAATAGCACCTAAATATTTTAAAGATTTACATAATATTGGAATCCCTAAAACTATGGAGATTTCTTTTGGGAGGGTATGAGAAAACAGATGTGAATTATTGAAATTAACTGACAGTCCTTACACCTCTGTAAATTCCTCTAACTCCTTCTTAATATAACTGGTTGAATAAGAAGCATTGGAGACACAAAATCATATAACCTGCAAATAGATAAAAAGTCATATGAAAAGTACACTCTCTTTGAGTTCTCTAGTTTTACATCTCAGGACATAGTAAAAATCACCTGGTCCTTAGCAGTTCTTAAAAGCAGGTAAATGCAATCTCAGATGAACAGCAATACATGATATATTACACCATGCCATCATTTATTTCACAAAAAGAAAACTAAATTGAGGAAGCCATGTGTGAAAAACTAAGTACACTTTATGATTCAGTAGCTTTTAGAACCACCTTTAGCAGCAATAACTAATTATTTCCTGCGTGACTTTATCAGTCTCTCACATCATTGTGAAGGAATTTTGGCCCATTCTCCTTTATAACTTTGCTTCAGTTCATTGAGGTTTGTGGGCATTTGTTTATGCACAGCTCTCTTGAGGTTCTGCCACTGCATTTCAATCTGGTTGAAGTCTGGATTTGACTGAGCCATTGCAACACCTTGATTCTTTTCTTTTTCAGCCATTCTATTGTAGATTTGCTGATGTGCTTGGGATCATTTTCCTGTTGCATGACCCAATGCCGACCAAGCTTTAGCTGTTAGATAGATAGCCTCACATTTGACTCTAGAATACTTTAGTATACTGAGGAATTCATGGTTGACTCAATGACTGCAAGGTGCCCACATCCTGTGGCTGCAAAACAAGCCCAAATTATCACTCCTCCACCACCGTGCTTAATTGTTGGTATGAGGTGTCTGTGCAAATATGCTGGGTTTGCTTTTTGCCAAATGCTGCACTGTGCATTATGGCCAAATTTTGGTCTTGTTTATCTAAAGCACAGTGTTCCAGAAGTCTTGTGATTTGTTCAGATGCAACTTTGCAAAGCTAAGCCATGCTGCCATGTTATTTTTAGAGAGAAGAGGCATTGCCCTGGCAACCCTTCCAAGCAAACCATTCTTGTTCAGTCTTTTTCTAATTGTACTGTCATGAACTTCAACATTTAACATGCTAACTGAAACCTATAGAGTGTTGGATTTTTTGCAATTTCTCTAAGCATTGCATGGTCTGACCTTGGGATGAATTTGCTGGGATGTCTGCTCCTGGAAAGATTGGCAACTGTCTTGAATATTCTCCACTTGTGAATATTCTTCCTCACTGGAGAATGATGGGACTTAAAGTGTTTGGAAATGGCTTTATGACCCTTTGCAGGTTGATGGGCACCACAATTGCTTCTCTAAGATTATTGCTGATATTTTTCCTCTTTGGCATTGTATTAACACATATACACAGTGCTTTTTTTCTTTAAAAAAAAAAAAAAAGGTGCCGGAACTCACACATGTCATACAACCTGCCTTGCCTACCCTACAAGGTTCCATCCAAAAAAGGTGCCGGAACTCCGTTCTGGGCGTTCTATGAGAAAAAAAGCCCTGCATATACATAATGGTGGAGACCAGCAAACTCCTAAAACTTCGGCATATATAGAAGTAGTCACACTTGCTGATGAACAGTTGATCAAGGGCATTTGATTAGCAGCACCTGGCTGCTACTTAGCCTCTTCATACCTATGGAAGCAGTAAGGATATACCGTGTTTCCCCAAAAATAACACCGGTCTTAATTTTTCTTTTGCCTACAAAAGAGGCATTAGATCTTATTTTGGGGGGATGTCTTTTCCACTTCTCCCCTAGTGGCAGTGGCACTTACAGTCCCGCCTATCAGGAGCCCATGTGGCTGCCGCCGGTCCACTTTTTCTGCAGCTGCTTGCCACCACTCACGTGCATCACCCTCTGGTCTCTGTTTTGCCATCAGTGGCCTTCTGGAAAGGCCTCTGCAGCTGAGAAATGAGCTCCGGATTGACGTGCCCAACACCCCCCCGGCCTCCATTTCAGCATCAGAGGCCTTCAGGAAAGGCCTCTGACAGCAAAAGGGAGGCCTGAGGGGGTGTGCAAGTGGCAACGAGCAGTTGCAGAAAAAGTGGGCTGGCGAGGCAGATGTCGGGGCGTGGTAGGCTTGGCTGTAACTGTACTAAGGTAAGCAGCTATGGGGTGCGTGGGCAGCTCCAGCCCCCCCCCATCCCTGCCCTAGCTTGATTTTTATGCATGCACCTCACCCCACGTCATACAACCAGGTGCAATGGAGTGGGCAGGGTCTTATGTAGGGCTTACTTTTGGAGTAGGGCTTATATTGGGTGCACATGTAAAAATCAAGCTAGGGCTTATTTTCAGGGTAGGTCTTATTTTTGGAGAAACACAGTACTTCATTTTTCTCACATAGCTCACATTGTGGCTTTCTTTTTGTAAAAAACTGCTAAGGATCAGATGCTTTTTACTATTTCCTGATATGTAAAACCTAGAACTCAAAGAAGGTTTACTTTCTTTTTCACATGACTGTACATCTTATTTCCCATTTTCATCCTACAAGTCTGCTTATTATATCAACATGCTGTTTCCAATGCTTTTATAGATAAGTTGAATAGTATATGGGATAAAGGGCAAGACTCCTTGGTACCTCTTGAAAATGTGATGGGGTCTTTATCTGAGCTTTTGTTTGTGCTTAAATATTTTCATACATCTTTTGAAAATCAGTCCCAAATTTGAATTTAATTTTTGTTATAAAAATTGTCAAAAAAAAAAAAAGAATCAGAAGCTTTAATTATATCTAAAGATCGAATGGCTAGCAAATCCTTATTAATTTGACTAAGCTGTATAATATTTAATACTTTCTTGATAGGAGTAGATATATTTTGATTTGGAATAAAGCCAGATTGAGTCATCTTAATTGACTGATTCAGATTAATTTTACTAATAATCACTTTTAGTTGATTAATCAATATATATTTATACACTATTATTATTATTATTATTATTATTATTATTATTATTATTATTATTATTATTATTATTATTATTATTATTATTATTTTAATTTCTATACCGCCCTTCTCCCGCAGGACTCAGGGCGGTGCACAGCATATTAAAAACAGATACAATAACAATATACAAAAATAAAACCCTTCTAAAACTAAATTAAAAACCAAATATTAGAGGCTGTGTTCCAATTAAAATTATACTTAAAATCGTCCCTAAATAAAATCCTCCTTAGGTCAGGCCCGCTTGCTGGAAAAGCCATGTCTTGAGGGCGCGGCGGAAAGTAAGGAGATCCAGAATCATCCGGATCTCGGGGGGTAGTTCGTTCCAGAGGGTGGGGGCACCCACAGAGAAGGCCCTCCCCCTGGGGGTCGCCAGCCGACACTGTTTGGCCGACGGCACCCTGAGGAGACCCACTCTGTGGGAGCGTACCGGTCTATGGGAGGAAATCTGAGGCAGAAGGCGGTCTCGGAGGTAACCAGGTCCGATGCCATG
>NW_015386850.1:730672-742812 GCF_001527695.2 Protobothrops mucrosquamatus | reverse complement strand
GAAGCCCGACTGGTATGGGTCTAGATAGACTGCTTCATCCAGGTGCCGAGGGAATTGCCGCGCAACCACACTCTCAACAACCTTCGCCGCAAAGCGAAGGTTGGAGACTGGACGATAATTGGCCAGTTCATCTGGGTCCAGGGAAGGCTTCTTGAGGAGGGGCCTCACAACGGCCTCCTTAAGGGCCGCAGGAAAGGCGTCCTCCTGCAAAGAAGCGTTAACAATTCCCTGGAGCCAGGCTCGTGTACCCTCCCGGGCTGCCAGTACCAGCCAGGAGGGGCACTCCTACACTAAGAGTCAGTTCAGGGAATGTTTTTAACAATTGGTTAATTTTTATTGATGATGGATTATTTGAAGAATATAAATGTTGAAAAAACAGTTTAAATTGATTTGGGCCACATCTGATTATTGCTAATTTTAACTGCATTAACACGTGTATTGCCACTGGTGAGGACAGCATGTTAAGTTTTCTACTCTTCCCTTGATCCAACTTGCCAGTTAATATATAGCCAGTTTAATATAGCCAGTTACGCTTGCTAAATATTTTATCATATAAAAAAATTAGTAAAGCAGTATGTTCAAGAAAGAAACTCTATGCAAAGGAGAAGGGATTAATGTCTACTTGGAAAACTTGAAGAAGGTTGAGGAGGCTGTCCATGAGGAAGAACAGAATGAGAAATAGTAATTGGACAATTAATAAAACAAGCTAAAAACAACTAAAGACAGAATGGGACAAACATGCTGTGGGATATCTAAACACTTGGCATATATGTCAGAGCAAATGAATAAACAAGCTAAGGAAATATCACGGCAAATAGCAGATAGTGTTCAAAGAGCCTGCAATGCTTATAATATGGCTACAAATAACACTCTTGACATAGACAAGACTGAAACGTGTGTTTCTGAAATAAAGATTGAACTGGCAGATTTACTGGATTGTAGCAAGAGAAATAATGTATGGATTAAAGAAGTGGCAGAGAAAAGCCGAATAAATAATTTGACTACTTATCTCATTTCTAAAATTAATGACCTGAGCTCTAATATGAAGTTGATGGATAAAGATATTGAACAAGCTCACTGGGTTTACTTTCCTAGTAGCACACAAAACCTATAGACATTTTTATTAGAATTGTGAGCTCAAATATGAAAGATAACATTATAAGAACAATATGTAAACTGAAGGTGATTAAATGGGGCTGTGAGAGAATATTGTTCTTTCAAGCTATCAGTGTAATTGAACTGCAGCAAAAAAAAGAAATTTAAGCTACTGATAGAAAAACTTATGCAGAATGAAATTAGATACAGATAGGACTTTCCTTTCAAGTTAACTGTTTTTATATCAAAAAGACAAAAAGTTATTTGAACTCTGAGATGCAGATGGGTGAAGGAAGGTATCTATCATTTGCCTTTGGAACTGTGGAAAACAGAATCAACTAGTCTACACAGGGCTTTTTTTCTCATAGAACGCCCAGAACGGAGTTCCGGCACCTTTTTTGGATGGAACCTTGTAGGGTAGGCAAGGCGGGTTGTATGATGTGTGTGAGTTCTGGCACTTTTTTTTTTTTTTTAGAAAAAAAGCACTGAGTCTACAAGCAGAAGATTAGTTAAGAATACTGCATTGAGCTATGGAGTACCAGAAATTATATTGACTGTTTTTTTTTTCTTTTTGAGTCTTCAGATTCTGAGCAAAGAGAAAAAGGAGGGAGTTAAATAAGTAAGGAGAATGTCAGGTACAAGGAACTAGAATAATACTGGAAATTGAGCAGAGCAATATGCTTATTGCTACTAGCCTATTTACAAGAATCTAGCCAAATTACACTAATTACAGAATAACTAGATAAGCACTCCAAAGTTCAAGGAGGATCTGTCTTCTGCTGTTTCCTCCCCTGCAATGATTCCAGGCTAGCCAGTCTTTTAGTTCCTCCCACAACTTTAGTTGTAGATTACACCACAGGGGAAGAAATACATCAGATAATAATGTACATAAATCTATGGTTAAGGAACTAATGTAATTAAAATAGGCTGCAGTTGGGAATTGCCCTGGTACAAAACAGATAGAAAAACAAAGATGGTTGTTGAATTGGACTGTATTTGAGCACATTTAGCTACAATACTTTGTACATATGGTTTGTGGCTTTATAAATCATCCCACACTTTCATTGCAGATCTCTCTTTATTACTCCTACTTGAAAACTTCCTTTTTGATTTCTAGGTAACTGTACCTCTCCAGTACCACCACCCCACTCAACACTAAAGGAAGATCCCCCCCAAAAAAGTTATCCAGTTGGGACGAACCTGACATACCATTGCATCACAGGTTATGAATACATACCTGAAATTAACCCTTCAGTTACATGCCTGAACACTTCAAAATGGTCTGAAATTTCAGAATTGTGTCAGGGTGAGTATCTTCATGATGGTTCCATTCTGAAAAACATATCATCTGTGTTCACATTTCCTATATCTTAGTCTTTGCTTGCTCCTCCCAAACATCAATATAAATTAGTTGTTACTAATTTAACAACTGCAGTGATTCACTTAACAACTGTGGCAAGAAAGGTCGTAAAATGGGGCAAAATTCTCTTAACAACTGTCTCACTTAGCAATGGAAATTTGGGGCTCAATTGTGGTCATAAATCAAGGACTTGTAGTGTTGGAATTATGAAATATCTCCACTGAGCACTTGCTTCATTAGGCTAAACATATCTACTTTCCTTAGCCATTCATTCTATGACTTAGTCTCTAGCCCTCTTACCATCTTTGTTGCTATCCTCTGCACTCTTATTTGGGTCTAAGCAGTGGTGGGATTCAGCCAGTTTGCACCACTTCGGCAGAACCGGTAGCTAATTTCTTG
Organism: Protobothrops mucrosquamatus; assembly: GCF_001527695.2. Lineage (NCBI taxonomy): Eukaryota > Metazoa > Chordata > Lepidosauria > Squamata > Viperidae > Protobothrops > Protobothrops mucrosquamatus. Next base: position 739,958 of record NW_015386850.1, on the reverse strand, counting down.
TTGCTCAGGCCCAGAATGGACTTCCAGAAGTGGCATCCACACAGAGAACCGGTTGTTCACATATTTGAATCTCACCACTGGGCCTAAGCATCTTTTTTATGTCATGGTGACCAGAACTGGACACAGTATTACAAATGTGGCCTCACTAGTGTAGTATAGGATTTAGAATTTAGGTTAACATTACATCTTGGACATAGAACTGCAGCATTTCCACATGATAGGTTTTCTCTCTGTGGGGAACCTTTATTTCCAATCCTCGGATGTACCAGATCTGCATCATTTCTATACTTTTCTGAGAAACCGCATAATAACATACATGTTAATTATTCTTCCAGGGAAAAAATGTCCTGCTCCAATTATAGAGAATGGCAAGGTAGATGCTGAGGATGACATCCGCCTTGGTGGCAGTGTCACTTTCTCCTGTGTACCTGGGTGAGTTGTAGTTCATCTCTTAAAATAGTTGCCTTAGAAACAATAGCCACAAAAATCAGTTAAAAGTAAAATTGAATTTGTTCTAAATTGTTCTTCTCAAATGTAATATATAAACAGTCTACCTCCTTAGTTTTTGTATATAAATCAAGAAAAGTACGTCTACCTGCTGCTTTTATATACGAATATAAATCATTTAGTGCGAAATAAAATGAGTCCTTTGCTCCCAACTGTGGAACATTCACCTAGACAGCATTTGTTCTGCTTGTCTGAGACTTTTTTAACCCGCTTCTTAAAAACTGCTTCATGGGACTCCTGCTTCTTTAATACTCTATTTTCTTTAAATATTTTTATCATCATTATTTTGTTTATTTATTTGATCATTTATCAAATTTAAATACCACTCATCTTGCTCTCTTATAATTCTTAAGAGATAACAACATAAGATTTAGAAATGTACATTCTGAATTTCTTTTTCTTTTTGTTTAGGTTTAGGCTTATTGGTGAAGCTACACGTAAGTGTATTCTGAAAGACGGCAAGGTTGACTGGAATAGCGCATTGCCACATTGTGAACGTAAGAAGAGATTTTGCTTTAAACTCATTAAAGTTTATGCCAGTATTGTTTGGTGCAGCTTCCAAAAAGGTGCAGTGTAATGTCTACGCTAAGATACAAGGGGGAAAAAATCTAAGGATTCCTGAATGTAAAGAGTGCAGGCAATCCTCCCTTAATAACTATTCATTATTCACTTAATGAGAATTTGACAGACAGAAAGTTACGACAGAGTCAAAAAAATGTAGTTATGACCTGTCGTTGAATTTACAAGTGGTTCATACAGATCCCCTCAACCCATTTCAGGAGTTCGGAAATTGGGTCATATTTTATAACCAGTTGCAGCATCCTGAAGTCATAGTGACTTTGATTCATGACTTTCTATTTCCAGCAGAAAACAGCAAAAAGGCATATTGGATATGCTGGATTCATTTATCAACCAAACTGTTCACTTAACAACCACATGATTTGCTTAACAACTGTGGTAATTTACTTTATGACTGCTGTAATAATTTTAAAACTGAATCAGGTCACATAGTGGCCTGCTTAAAAATAGCAATGACAAACAATGCTGATTGTTAAATAAGAGCTACCTGTACTGTAGAGAATGGGTTCCTTCAACATTTTGGTTTAACTAAACAATGTATTACTGTTCTTCATCTTGAAAGTTCCACAGCTTTCCATACATAACAACCTATTGCTATTCCTGAGAATTGGAAGCTTAGCCCAAATTTCTTGTATTAATGCTTCTGCTTTATTACTAAGATTGGAAGATATATTCATCAACTAAATAATCTATTAAACTGCCAAACCATTTTTATACTTCCCCCATAATAATTATCAGTCCCACTGTTGCCTAATCTATGTTGCAGTAATTCCCCAATATCTCCAAAATAAGCATGTCTCAATTCTATCAATATAATGAAAACATCTGTTCTAAGAATTAGCAAAATCCATTTTACAGCTATAGCCTTTGATTGCAACAATGGCTAGGTGAATCCAAATGATTGTTTGTTTGTTTGTTTATTATTTAATATCTATGCCTCCCATCTCATTACTATAGTGACTCTGGGTAACATACAATATAATAAAGAGTTAAAAAGTGTTGTAACATGATTTCTCCTCTGCTAAATGCAAAGTAAGTTTTTTGCTCTCAGTTGGTGGAAGGAATAGAATAGAGCTAGAAGGGACCTTGGAGGTCTTCTAGTCCAGCCCCTTGCTCAAGCAGGAGAACCTATACCATCTCAGACAAGTGACTGTCCAGTCTCTTCTTGAAAACCTCCAGAGATGGAGCACCCACAATTTCTGAAGGCAAGCTGTTCCACAGGTTAATTGTCCTCACTGTTAGGAACTTTCTCCTTAATTCCAGGTTACTTCTCTCTTTGATCAGTTTCCAACCATTGTTTCTTGTCCTGCCCTCTCGTGCTTTGAGGAATAATTTGACCCCCTCTTCTTTGTGGCAGCCTCTCAAATACCGGATAACTGCTATCATGTCACCCCTATTTCTTCTTTTCTTTAGACTAGCCAAACCCAAGTCCTGTAGCTGTTCCTCATATGTTTTAGTCTCCAGGCCTTTGATCATCTTAGTTGCTTTTCTCTGATTTTTTTCCCCCAAAGTCTCAACGTCTTTTTTTTTTTTTGTAGTATAGTGACCAAAATTGGTTGCAGTATTCCAGGTGTGGTCTCACTAGGGTTTTATAAAACAGTACTAATACTTTGCATGATCTTGATCCTATGCCTCTGTTTATACAACCAAGGATTGTATTGGCTTTTTTGGCTGCTGCTGCACATTGCCGGCTCATAATCAAGTGATCATCCACTAGGACTCCAAGGTCCCTTTCACAGTTACTTTTTTTGAGCCAAGTCTCACCTAACCTGTACTTACTGTATATCTTTGATTTTAACTGCCTAAATATAAAACTTGTTTTCTCCACATTAAAACTCATTTTGTTGGATAGGGCCCATTGTTCCAATTTGTCAAGATCTTTTTGGATCCTGAGTTTGTCTTCTGGGATGTTGGCTATTCTTGCCAGTTTAATGTCATCTGTAAATTTGATGAGTTCCCCTTTGATTCCCTTATCTAAGTCAATGATGAAGATATTGAAGAGTACTGGACTTAAGACAGAGCCTTGTGGTACCCCACTGCTTACTTCTCTCTATGTGGATGTAGTACCATTGAGGACTACTCACTGAGTACATTTTGTCAGCCAGCTATAAATCCATCTGGTGGTGATGCTGTCTATTCCACCTTTTTCTAGCTTACCAAGTAGTAGATTGTGGTCTACTTTGTTCTCTGGATGATTATTTACTTGCCTGTAATAACCCCTTGAAATAGCCAGAATATTCTTCCAGTGCCAACGTATGGCTGTAATTCTAATTAAAAGGTGAATTCAAAGACATTATTCTCTCCCTCAGACATCCCTTGTAAGCGTCCTGACAATATTCTCAATGGACAATATGACCCTAACCCTAAAGACGAATATTACATTGGATCAGTAGTAATCTATAGCTGCAAGCGTGATTTCTCCCTGATTGGAAATTCAACGATCACATGCGTAACTGCAGAAGATGGCCTAAATGGAAGGTGGAATTTCCCTGCCCCTGAATGTAAACGTAAGGAAAAATAGAAGTGTCTTTAAACTCTAATTAGCTAAATTGCTTTTTTAGTTGCTGTTGTTGGTAAATAAAATTCTTGCAGGAAGCAAATCATTACATAATCTCTGAAGCTCTGGGGTCCCTACATGACAAGGGAATTTTAAAAATAACAAAGGGGACAGTGTCATAAAACTACTTTGAGAAATACTGTAATAGTATATAATACATAGAGGAACTGTAACTGTAATTCTGGTCTAATTAAAAGGTTAATTCATAGAAATGATTCCCTCCATCAAACATCCCTTGTCCTCGTCCTAATAGAATTCCTGATTCTAATTACAAATATTAGTATGGATGAGTAGTAGTCTATCAAACTGAGTAGTAATCTATCAAACTGATTTTCCCTTTTTGGAAAGTCAAGGATCACAAGCATAGTTGCAGGAGATGGTCTAAATGGACAGCGCAATTCATAAGGCAACTATGAGAAATACTACTGTAGCACGTAGTATTTAATATTATACAATCCCTACATGCACATATAAATATGCTGCTTTTTCTAAAATTTGGATTTCTCAGCTGAATCCAAGTGACCACTTAGTGACCACTAAGTCTTATTGGAAGATAATAATATTCAGATTCACTATAAAAAATTTGTTATATTGTTCATCTCTTTTGGGGATTGCTTGTAAAATGACTGCGATTTCCAATTTCTGCAACAATAAGTAGCAACAATCATCCAACATAGTTGCTAGGTTAGATAAGCAACCATTTAAAACCCCCAAAATGTGCAGTAGTAATGATAATACAGACAGTCCTTGACTTACCATAGTTCATTAAGTGATCGTTCTAAGTTACAATGGTGTTGAAAAAGTGATTGATGACTGACGACCATTGCAGCATCCCTATGGTCCCATAGTCTAAATCTGGATCCTTGGCAACTGACACATATTTATGACGGCTGCAGTGTCCCAGGGTCATGTGATCCCCTTTTGTGACAAGCAAAGTCAATGTGGAAGCCAGATTCACTTAACAAACAGGTTACTACTTTAACAACTGCAGTAATTCACTTAACAACTGTGGTAAGAAAGGTCATAAAATAGGGCAAAATTCTCTTAACAACTGTCTCATTTAGCAATGGAAATTTGGGGCTCAATTGTAGTCATAAATCAAGGACTATCTGTAAAGAAAACCATGTACTTGATGGTATGAAAATCAACTGCAAAAACACGAAATGAAAAAAAGATCAACCAGATATTATATTCTAATTGTTTAATCTCCGATACTGACAGAAGAAAGAAAAATAAAAGCAAATGCTAATTAAATATCCTTTTTAGACAAGAGCAGCTCCTGCTTGTTTTTATTCATACGCTGTTGTTCGCAGCTGGTTTTTTTTGTTTAAATGCTGCTTTCTCTTTTCAGAGGTCAAATGTGATCGACCAAAAGTGGAAAATGGGAAAATAACTGATTTATTTAAGCCTTCATATACCTATAATGAGGCCATCGGCTTTGAATGCAATTCTGGCTATTCTGCTGTGGGAAGCCTCCATATTAAATGTGGGGCTAACAGTTCGTGGGTTCCTGCCAGCCCCAAATGTGTCAAAGGTAACTATTTTATGGTCCTACACGAAAGTTGGTTTGACATTTAATACAGAACATTCTGTCTGGCTAATCTGAACCATCATTTTCTGCTTTTTCCCTAATTATTGCCTCTGCTACTCACTCTTTTCCTACAAGTAGTGGCCACCACTGTTCATTCAGATGACAGGTCTTATTGACTAAATTATTGGAAATATGCCTATGTCCCTACAGTTCTCCATACCAAAAGGGACTTGATTTCCTCTTAGTCTTCTCTTGTATAAGAAAATTGTTATACATACAACCCTTTTAATTAAATAGTAATAACTCAGTTGCTTCAAAAGAGAAATATGTACACAAACCATTTTGGTCCAGTGAATGAAAAACCTCCCTACACACCTGATTCCTCCTCCTGCTTTGGCTAGATTCATCCTTTCAGAATGTGGTATTTGACTGCCTTGTCGATAGTTACAGATTAGGATCCCATTTAGTTAAATTTCCCTACTGGATGAGACTGAAATAAGAGATCAAATCTTGGGAAGCAGAAAGATGGAGGCCTCCTATGAAGCTTACTCAATAACCATTGGTCTCTGTCCAGGCGTGATTTTGCACACTCACTTATTATACCTTCATTCCAAATCTGAATTATATAAGTAGAGCTTTTGTCTAACCATAATATGAACAAAGGATGGCCAGGAAAACAATATGTACATTGTGCTAAGCCATGCTTTGTTAAACTTTTGTTTATTTGGCATGCCAGATTAAGTGGATATAGCTAAGCTATAAAGCATGATTTATAAGGTGAGATCACAAATTATGCTACACCAAAATCCAAATGGTTTCTGAATCCTCTGGTGCATAGTTTCAGAATGGGATACAACACAAGCACCATGCCAGGAAATACAAAAGTTCAAATCTATCAAGTTTCTGCAGTAATTTTATTTATTTGTTTATTTAAGGGTGATATGGTAGTTTTTTTTTTATTAAGTATCCATTAAATGACTTAAAAAACACAATGTTGAAAGTGCTTCTGAATACATGCAATTTTCATGTTGAATTATGAGCTGCTTTGGGTGATAGTATTGGTTGCAAAATGGGATAAAATTTAAGTCAGAAAAATGAGAAGGATGCCTCAGACCAATGCCATTATTACAGACAAAAGATTGCCTGAGCTTGAAAGTTTCTTGTTACAATTCTTGGGTAAACTCAGTTTTTTCTAGTATATAATCAATACTATAAAATGCTAACATAGAGAGCATCCCTACCACTCTAGTACAACGACTGATGTTGAAATTTTCATTCAGCCTCCAAGGTCAATTTGTGGATATAAGAGCATTGTTGGGTACATGATAAAATGACCTTTATATAGGCCCCCCTTTTCTGGCCACCCATCGAATGTTCTTTTTTGGTCTGAAATTCATGTAATACTGGGGAAATTTTACTAGGAGAATTTCCGGTGCCTTTTGATATACAATATATTGGCTTCTGCTGTTGGCTTTGTTGGGAATTGCCCTGGTACAATACAGATGGAAAAACAAAGAAGGTACTTGATGGTGGCCATATCTGAGGAAATTTAGCTGCAATATTTTGTTAGAACATGGTCTCCTCAACACACACAAACATACACACATACACACACAAATACAAATGGTTTGTGGCTTTATAAATCATCCCACACTTTCATTATAAATCTCCTTTTATTACTCCTGCTTGAAGAACCTTCTTATCAATTTCCAGATAACTGCACCTCTCCCATACTGCCACCTCATTCAACCCTTAAGGAAGACATCCCAAAAGAAGGCTATCCAGTTGGGACTAACCTGACATACCACTGCAACACAGGTTATGAATATATACCTGGAATTAACCCTTCAATTACATGTCTGAACACTTCAAAATGGACTGAAATTTCAGAATTGTGTCAGGGTGAGTATCTTCATGATAATTCCATTCTGAAAAATATATCATCAGTGTTTATATTTCCTATATCTTAGTCTTCGCTTGCTCCTCCCAAACATTAATATAAGTCCAATAAAAATACAAAACTAGCAACTTGTTTTGTGCTTCATATATCCTAGCTGAGATCCACAGCATTCTAATATATTCTCCAAAGCACCTGAGGGCAGGACAAGAAGCAATGGACGGAAACTAATCAAGGAGAGAGGCAACCTAGAACCAAGGAGAAATTTCCTGAGAGTTAGAACAATTAATCAGTGGAACAACTTGCCTCTAGAAGTTGTGAATGTTCCAACTCTGAAAGTTTTTAAGAAGAGATTGGACAACCATTTGTCTGAAATGGTATAGGATTTCCTGCCTCAGCAGGAGGTTGGACCAGAGGACCTCCAAGGTCCCTTCCAACTATTCTATTCTATTCTATTCTATTCTATTCTATTCTATTCTATTCTATTCTATTCTATTCTATTCTATTCTATTCTTTACAGTGAGTTAATAATGATTGAAAACAGGAAGAACAAATTCCTTTCTTTCTGAAAACTACCTTATATGGGCAAGAGTCTAATCTTCATTGGATGTATCTTCTGCAATCAGGATCGGGCTTATACAGAGTCCATCTATACACTCCAGAAAGCTCAGATTATGGTAAATTGAGTTTTGATAAAACCATGTGAAATTCAGAAAGGAACAAGACAGAGTGTCCTTTATCCCCTTTGTTATTTATTGTAGTGTTGGAATTATGAAATATCTCTACTGAGCACTCGCTTCATTAGGCTAAACATATCTACTTTCCTTAGCCATTCATTCTATGACTTAGTCTCTAGCCCTCTTACTATCTTTGTTGCTGTCCTCTGCACTCTTTTTGGGGTCTAAGCAGTGGTGGGATTCAGCCAGTTCGCACCACTTCGGCAGAACCGGTAGCTAATTTTTTGTTGCCCAGGCCCAGAATGGACTTCCAGAAGTGGCATCCACACAGAGAACCAGTTGTTCACATATTTGAATCTCACCACTGGGCCTAAGCATCTTTTTTATGTCATGGTGACCAGAACTGGACACAATATTACAAATGTGGCCTCACTAGTGCAGTATAGGATTTAGAATTTAGGTTAACATTACATCTTGGACACAGAACTGCAGCATTTCCACATGATAGGTTTTCTTTCTGTGGGGAACCTTTATTTCCAATCCTCGGATGTACCAGATCTGCATCATTTCTACCCTTCTCTGAGAAACTGCATAATAACATACATGCTAATTATTCTTCCAGGGGAAAAATGTCCCGCTCCAATTATAGAGAATGGCAAGGTAGATGCTGAGGATGACGCCCGCCTTGGTGGTAGTGTCACTTTCTCCTGTGTACCTGGGTGAGTTGTAGTTCATCTCTTAAAATAGTTGCCTTAGAAACAATAGCCACAAAAATCAGTTAAAAGTAAAATTAAGTTTGTTCTAAATTGTTCTTCTCAAATGTAATATATAAACAGTCTACCTCCTTAGTTTTTGTATATAAATCAAGAAAAGTACGTCTACCTGCTGCTTTTCTATACGAATATAAATCATTTAGTGCGAAATAAAATGAGTCCTTTGCTCCCAACTGTGGAACATTCACCTAGATAGCATTTATTCTGCTTGTCTGAGACTTTTTTAACCCGCTTCTTAAAAACTGCTTCATGGGACTCCTGCTTCTTTAATACTCTATTTTCTTTAAATATTTTTATCATCATTATTTTGTTTATTTGTTTGATCATTTATCAAATTTAAATACCACTCATCTTGCTCTCTTATAATTCTTCTTTCCAATAAAAACTTTTTATTAGTTTTTCAACTAACCCCCCCATCAAAGTCTTAATACAAATATGGTATACGTTAATAAAAATCATATTAAATACAGACATAAACATTTCAGAGCAGCTCGGCAGCCCCCCCCTGCATCCACCCTCTCTTTCACCCTTCCTACCTACTTCCCTCCTCCCCTCCTATCCTCCTACCTACACCTCTCTCCTCTTCAACCACCCCACACATCCCACCTCCTTCCTTTCCTCATCCTTCGGATGCAGTTTGGGGGTACTGGCCGAGCACCTCCTTTTCATAAAACTTTACATTATTTCTCTACAACATTTTAGTACACCAACTTTTACATATCTCTACCCTCCTTCCCCCCCCCCCCCCCCCCCCCCCCCCCCCCC
>NW_015386850.1:724397-729999 GCF_001527695.2 Protobothrops mucrosquamatus | reverse complement strand
CCCTTGTATTGCATGTCCTGGAATTGCCCAAATTGGAATTTTACAATTTAATTTATAATAATGCTTCTTCCAAACTCGCAATAATGCACTCCTTAAAATATGAGCTTTAAAAACTTGATCAACTTTCTTGTCAAGAAACAAATAAGCATGCCATCCATAAAATAAGTCCCATCCTTCAAGAATCAATATATCTCTATTAATTAAATTAATTTAGCTCTCTTATAATTCTTAAGAGATAACAACATAAGATTTAGAAATGTATATTCTGAATTTCTTTTTCTTTTTCTTTAGGTTTAGGATTATTGGTGAAGCTACACGTAAGTGTATTCTGAAAGACGGCAAGGTTGACTGGAATAGCGCATTGCCACATTGCGAACGTAAGAAGAGATTTTGCTTTAAACTCATTAAAGTTTATGCCATTATTGTTTGGTGCAGCTTCCCAAAAGTTGCAGTGTAATGTCTAGGCTAAGATACAAGGGAGAAAAATTTAAGGCAGATGAGGATTGACCACTCGCTTATCTAGCATTCAAGTTATGATAGATTTTTAAAAAGGTACCTATGATCTGTCCTTGAATTGACAAGTGCTATACACAGAACCTCAAACATTTCAGGCACTTGGCAATCCACTGTTATGAGTGGTGTTGTGTGGTTATGTGACATTTTCCAGTAGAAAATGGCAAAAACAACAACAACCCCTGCTTATTGGATATACTGGATTGTTCCCTTAACAATCGTATGAATCAATTAGCCTGATTTAACACTGGTAACAACAGTTGTAAAATTGAGTCAGGTTACACAGAGACCTTCTTAGCAACAGCTATGACTTTTACCCAAACCTCTGGCCAATTCTGATTGTTAAGCAAGGTCTGTAGAAATAAATCTCCTTGAATAATGTTGTTTAACTAAAGAGTGCAATGAAATCTCCACAAGTTTCTTTATATAACAACTTATTGCTATTCCCAAGAATTGGAAGCAAATTTCTAGCAAGAATGCTAGCGCTTTCTTGCTAAGATTAGAAGATAAATTCCTCAACCAAAACTGCCAGATCATATTCTACATTTTTTATACTTCTTCACACTAATTATCATTCATTCCCATTGCAGTAACTTCCCAATATCTCAAAAATAAGTATCTCTCAATCCTGCCAATGCACTGAAAATGGCATCAATCATAAGGACATTAGCATAATCCCTTTTACAGCTATGGCCTTTGACTGCAACAATGCCTGGATGACAAAAACACACCCATGAACAGGGCAGTCAGAATGGTTTTATTTTTATGTATTTATTTATTAAATGTCTATGCCGCTCATTTTACTAATCCAGTGACTTGGGGGAGGGGAGGAGCTTACAATATAATAAATAGTTTAAAAATGCTGTGATACAATTTATCCTCTGCTACACATGAAGTAAATATTTTGCTCTCAGCTGGTGAAAGGGAACCCTTTCCCTGAATGTTTATTTACTATAGCCCTTTGAATGAAACAACCAGAATATTCTTCCAGTGTCAAAGTATGGCTGTAATTCTAATTAAAAGGTGAATTCAAAGAAATCATTTTCTCCCTCAGACATCCCTTGTAAGCGTCCTAACAATATTCTCAATGGACAATATGATCCTGACCCTAAAGACGAATATTACATTGGATCAGTAGTAATCTATCACTGCAAGGCTGGTTTCTCCCTCATTGGAAATTCAATGATCACATGCATAACTGCAGAAGATGGCCTAAATGGAAACTGGAATTTCCCTGTCCCTGAATGTAAACATAAGGAAAAATAGAAGTGTCTTTAAACTCTAATTAGCTAAATTGCTTTTTTAGTTGTTGGTTGTAAATAAAATTCTTGCAGAAAGCAAATCATTATATAATCTCTGAAGCTCTGTGGTCCCTGCATGAGGGGGGAATCTAAAAAATAACAACGGGGACAGTGGCATGAAACTATGATGCAGCTGTTGAAATGGTTTTGTGCAGTCCTCGATGTGCCCATGTTTTACCTCACCTGTGGGAGCTGCATTGGTTGTCAATTTGCTTCTGAGTGCAATTCAAAGTACTGGTTGTCAGCTTTAACGCCTTTCATGGCTTGGCACCAGGTTATCTGAGGGACTGTCTCTTGCTGTTCGCATCCACCTGACCCACTGGAGCAGGGAGGGAATGTTGTAGGTCCCGTCCCCTAAGGAGGTTCATCTGTCAGGACCCAGAAGAAGAGCCTTCTCTGTCATGGCTCCCACCATTTGGAACATCGTCCCTGCAGAAATTAGACTGGCCCCCACTTTGAAAGTCTTTCATAAGGCCCTGAAGACTTGGTTTTGCCAGCCAGCCTGAAGAACCCAGAGCATGATGGAGCCCATTAAATGTGTTGTTGCGGGGGGGGAGTTTTAAGTTTATATAGCTGCCTACTCGCTCACGTGACTCTAGGCAGCTTACAAACAATATATGTATATGTATATGTATATGTATATGTATATGTATATGTATATGTATATGTATATGTATATGTATATGTATATGTATATGTATATGTAAATGTGTATATATGTGTATATATATATTTGTTTTCGTAGATTTTCACGGGTACAGGTATGCAGGTCTTGGCGTATTCGGGTCTCTTCCCGTGTGTGATTGAGAGTATCTTGGTGATGTTTCGACGAGGTCCCACTCGTCATCTTCAGGCTGGGGTCTTCGGCTTCGTGCCTGTGTGAGCTCGCACAGGCACGAAGCCGAAGACCCCAGCCTGAAGATGACAAGTGGGACGTCGTCGAAACATTGCCAAGATACTCTCAATCTTACACGGGAAGAGACCCGAATACGCCAAGACCTGCATATATATATAACATGCAGACAGCCCAGGTTCGAATCTCAGAAGGGTATGTCTGGTTGAAAAGAACTAAAAAGTTTGAAATGGCTATTCCAGTTCTCCCTTAATTCTTTGTTAGGAATCCAAATTTTGAAAAACATATATATATGTATATATATATATGTATATATGTGTATATGTGTGTGTGTGTGTGTATCATATGCATATGCATATGTATATGTATATATATTCTGTGTTTTTATTGTTTGTAAGCTGCCTAGAGTCACGTGAGCAAGTAGGCAGCTATATAAATTTTCTAAATAAATAAATAAATGCAAATAAAATATATTATAGTAGTATGTAGTATATAGTAGAACTGTAACTGTAATTCTGCTATAATTTAAAAGGCTAATTCAAAGAAATGATCCTGTCCCTCAGATATCCATTGTTCTCATCTTGATAGAATTGCTTATATACCCCTTTTAGCGAAGGGATAGTCTTGTTTTTTTTTATTTTTAGCCCCTAGGTTGTTGCTCTGAGCTGGATGATTCAAAAACAGTGGGAGACATGATTCTCTGGGTCAGAAGAGGGGGAAGCAAATGCTAATTATATATCCTTTTTAGCCAAGAGCAGCTCTTGCTTCTTTTTTTATTGTTTTTAGCCCTCGAGGCTGTTATTTTGAGCTGGATTCCTTTTCTCTTTTCAGAGGTCAAATGTGATCAACCAGAAGTGGAAAATGGGAAAATAACTAATTTACCTAAGCCTTCATATACCTATAATGAGGCTATCAGCATTGAATGCAATTCTGGCTACTCTGCTGTGGGAAGCCTCCATATTAAATGTGGGGCTAACAGTAGGTGGGTTCCTGCCACCCCCAAATGTGTCAAAGGTAACTATTTTACGGTTTTACAGGAGAGTTGGTTGACATTTACTATACAACATTCTGCCTGACTAATCTGAGTCATCGTTTTCTGTTTTCTCCAGTTACACTCCCCCCTACTCAATCAAGTACAGTTAACGGTGAGTTAAAATGTCACAGAACCATTAATGAGGTTTGGGTGTTGAGCTGCTTCAATTAAGTTAGTAGAAATATTTCTGTACCTACAGAAGTCTCCATACAAAAGGAGCCTACTTTCTAGTCTTTCTTATATAGAGAAGCTTGCAGAGGGAATGAATAGGGTATCCTGAAAGAAAGCTTTATTTGGCTGCCATACCAAATAATTCTAGATGATAACTTACACATGTAGGTCCCAAACAGTTTTTCAAAATACATTAGCATTTGGTAGGCTAACAGTATTTCCTAGCAAATGTTTTCTGTTCACCCTCCAAAAGAAGTTTGAAGTTTTTGGGACTGCTGTATTTATGATCCTATATTGAATATCCTTATTTATTAATTATATTTTTATCCCTCCTTTATTAATAATAGTTTAATAATAGTTTTCACTTGTACACAGCTTTTGCAGTGAAAATTGCCTTTTTATGCATCATATAAGTCTATTGTCTGTAATATGTTTTTACATGTTATTTTATCTATTATTATTTTTAGAAATATAAAAGGAATATTACAGCTTGTATTTGTAACCTAATATGGGTGTTCCCTAGGTGGAAACATTTTTTCCTCTTCTTTGAGTTTAATATTGATAACTCATCACAGAATTTTTTTTATTTTTTATTTTGCTATATCACAGATTTTCATTAAAAGGTAGGGCTTTTGTTTTAGTTAGAAATCATTTAATTCGCTCTCACTTGCTCAGAGTTAAAATATTTTCATAATGATTTTATTAAAAGTTTAGCTAGAACATTAAAAGATAATATGAACTAAAAAAGAAAAAAGAAAGGAAAAAGGTGCAAGAAAGTAACTATATATTTCTTTATATATTGCTAAAAATAATTCCTTTTCACCCTTATGGTCTGTATGTTTTCACAATGAATTTTATTTTATCAACATTTTCTGTCAAATTACAGAAAAACCAAATACAACTTCAAAAGATTATGCAGGTAAGACTAAAATAGTATGAGGTAAGCTACTGCACTTGTACCAGCAAGATGGTTTCTTTTTAAATAGTGAAACTGTGGCAGTTTGTAATAAAAGACTTGGGAAAGAAAGAAAGAAAATGGCATTTTCTTCAATTCAACAACACTTGTATGGAAACAATTGTACAATTTTTGTATCCTTCCAAGCAACATAGACACAACAAAGTCCATTTTTTCATATTCAGCACCATATTTCTATCTGTTGTGCAAAATGGCTTGTCCAAAATTAGATCAATTTAGCCAAATTTAGCCAATTTAGCCCCCCCCAAAAAAGTAACCTTCAGATCAAAGCTTTCAATAGTACTGGTTGTAATGTGATGTTGCTCCTAGTATTTGTCCAGTTTTGTTTCAGGGACTCTTTTTTGTGCACTGTACACATTTTACTTCACATATTGAAATTCACAATCTAGCACTTTACTCACCACACTACACTGGCTCTCTATTATTTAATAACAAATGATAATGATATTTTAAATAAACCAGAAAGAGAAAGCATACGTTGATTCCAATGAGGCTCAAAAGTTTAGCTCATTTCTCTTCCCCTTTTTTTCTGTTTTAGAATGTAACAAAACTACAGCACTTGGTAAGTAATTATATGATGAGATATTTCAAAATGTAGCTAGTGCTATTCTGTTTTCATGAATGATGAAAATTTAATTTCTTATTGTTACCATTTGTTCATAATCCATACACGGGAGCTTGGCACGATGTATTTTGACTGCCCAAACTCATCCAATGAGTTCTATAGACAAGTGAGCTCTTAAACTTTTGTTTTT
>NW_015386850.1:721671-723660 GCF_001527695.2 Protobothrops mucrosquamatus | reverse complement strand
ATATTAAATATTTGTCGAATTTAAAATATAATTAAAACCCCCCTAAAAATTACCCTAGGCCAGTCCTGCAAGCTGGAATAACCAAGTCTTGAGGGCGCGGCGAAAGGAAGGGAGATCAGGGATAACCCTGATCTCTGGGGGCAGTTCATTCCAGAGGGTGGGAGCTCCCACAGAGAAGGCCCTCCCCCTTGGGGTCGCCCACAAGGACATTAATGTGAAAAGTAAATATTTTTGCTGATTCAGAAGGGCAGTTTCTATGATTTCTGTCATACATCCTGCTTTTCTGAAAGAGTTGAGCTATTTTTGATAGAGGGGTAAGGTGGCATGTACGGACAAAAAAAACCCCAACCCAATAAACTAGACCACACTGCAGTTTTCTGAAGGGAAAGATTGAATAGAGTTTCTGTCTTTGGCTATGTGCTAATTAATCTTTTATAAATAGCCTAAAGGATGGAACAGAAGAGAGATAATGTGCAGATAACACCAAGTTGGGTGGGGGTATTGGGAGATATTACTTGTGACAAAATCACAATTCAAAATAACTGAATAAAATACTGAGTCGTATTCAACAGGGTGATGTTCAGTAGTTAGAAATTAATGTTCTGCATCTAGGCAGGAAAAATCATAGATATGCATACTGTATAGACAGGGGAGACCTGGCAGGGGAGCACTGAGTGTGAGAAAGATGTAGGGATTCAAGCATTCAATATGAGCAAGCCATGTGATGCAACAACTGCTAAGGTCAACAAATTCTTGGGCTGCATTAACCTTTATGTCCTGATTCATAGGAAGTAATAGTTCCAATACATATATGCTGATCAGATTGCATTTCGATTACTGCAATACGTCTTGAGCATCACAATTTATAAAGTTTAGGGAAACTTGGAATAGGGTCAGAGGATCTAGAAATGAAACAATATGAAGAGTAGATAGGTGTCATCTCAGTTAGACTGAATATGTTTTCTCTGTCCCAGGATGTTTAGATCAGATACCCTAAATAAAGCCCATATTTTATTTATGTTCATCAACATACATAAAAACCAACTGAATGTGAAAATCTTAAAATCTTCCTTATAAATCCACAAGGTTATAAAGCAAGCAGAGATACTGCTTTTGGCAATCCTATTTTTTATACCTGTTGGGAAAGGAAGATGAGAGGCTTAACCCGCCTAGCATATCCTTGGTGAGATGGATGGCATAGAAGTTTAATAATAAATAAATAAAACTAAATATGAATGACAGGAGAAGGATCAAAGAGACTCATAGAATTCTTCTTCCAGTCCTTTCTTATTAGTAGTCTTACTCTATTATTCTTATTGGAAAAGCTGAAAGATCTAATGGAAGGACAAACAGCAGGCACATTCAGTACATGGCATTTTCCCCAGACTATCCCTACTAGACTCAGATCTATTCTGTTATGTTTATATAAACATATATATTCATATACCTTCTCTTCTCTCCTGTCCCCTCCTGTCCTTTCCCCCTCCCTTCCCTTCCCTTCCCTTCCCTCCACTCTCTTCTCCTCTATTCTTTCTTCTGGCAATGTTATTACCCAAAGGGGAAAGCCAAAGTTTTTGACCCTATGCAGTACTAGTGGTAGGAGGATAAATGTGTAAAGGGACAAAACAAGTGCTTGTCCATAAATCTCTCCAGCCCAATTTGGGGAGATTTTATTTTTAAGGGAAACTCAAATGTGAAAAATCATCTTTCTAATTCCCCAAAATTGGGCAATACTTTAAGGAACCACTTGTTCTATGAGGTAAAAAATGATTTTGGATGTTGTATGAAAATCCTGAATTGTTCATTCTTGCCTAAGGTAAAAGGTTTTGAATTATTTATTACAACTTTTTCCTAGGAAAACTGATCATCCTCCTGGCTGTTCTGTATAATTGCTGGTGAAGTCATGAGACTGAACATATGGAAAATCTATCAAGATTTTATTTGACTACATTGAATATCTGCTTTGCTTATTTATTAATTCCATTGCTA
>NW_015386850.1:717016-720769 GCF_001527695.2 Protobothrops mucrosquamatus | reverse complement strand
TCCTGAATTGTTCATTCTTGCCTAAGGTAAAAGGTTTTGAATTATTTATTACAACTTTTTCCTAGGAAAACTGATCATCCTCCTGGCTGTTCTGTATAATTGCTGGTGAAGTCATGAGACTGAACATATGGAAAATCTATCAAGATTTTATTTGACTACATTGAATATCTGCTTTGCTTATTTATTAATTCCATTGCTAAACATAAAATATAAACTCCTAAAACCATTAATCTGTCGATTTATTTATTGTATTTATATTCCATTTTTTTTCTGAAAGCAGGAATATATGGGTCACCTCATTTTATTCCCCAAATGGCAGCCCTGTTTAAAAAAAATGTCCTGAGGATGACTGAGCTCATGAGTTCCATATTTTTAATATGTTATTAAATTTCAAGAAAAATTAAAATACAAAATAACTACAAAAAAGTGGGGGGATTCAAAAGGTGAAAAGATGAAAAGGTGAAAAAAGAAAAAAGAAAAAAAGGAAGGAGAAAAGTGAGGAACTTACTTTTCCAACTTACTTAATATAGATACAAATAGTTAATCAAACAATCTTTTACTCTAAGTCAAACATAATATAACCAATATCTAACTCTGAATTTGGCAACATATACAATATTTCACAGTCTTAAACAAATCCAATAATCAGTCATTAATTCCAAATTAGCCATCATTAAAAAAACAAGATTGTAAAAATAAACTCTAGTTTAAAAATAAGCCTAAACAAAATAATAAAATAACAATATTGTTCAATTTCAACATCTTCATCAATCCATTTTTCCAAATTCACTTTTTGTTACTCATTTTTGCATTTACTTCCTCTCTGTACATTATATTTCCTCACTAATATAATCGTAACAAGAAAAAGGAAAAAGTCGCATATTTCCTCCATTCTATTGATCCATTATAACAAAAAAAAAAATCCCACCTCAAAGACATATGCATCTTTACATTTTTGTTTATAAAAGTACATAAAAATAAAAATAAATAATACATTTCACCACAAAATTCATTCCTTAAACCTACATAATTATCAATAATCAAAATTAATATTATACCCCAATCTTACAAAATTAACCTGACTTAAAGAAGATCTGCCAGAAAAGGTGGGGAAGAATACAAATATAAGAAATTCTGAGATAATGAAATAGATGAAGGATGGACTGAATTTTCCTGCCAAGAGAAATGCTGTGCTGCCAAGAAGAATTATTCAACAATGGATGTTGCAGAGATATTTACAATAGAGACTTATGAACTTTGGAAATGAGATGCAACTGCTGGCAAAGTTCCCAGTTAAAAACCTAAAGAAACGTTTCATTACTAAGAACCAAATGAGGGTATTTGATCCTGGACTGATCAAACATAATGGTTGGGGTGCTTTGTGATAAACTGTACAGACTTTCTATAACTAAATTACAATAACAGACTGTTAACAGACTGCTTTGAATTTTAGCTTCTCTGTTGTTTAATCTGTTAACTATTTTTCACTTTCATATTTGTAATGTATGACAGGTCAACTGAGTTGCAAATAGTTGTAGAAGCTCAAATTTGGCATCTGTTTTGCAAGGGGGGGAAGCTATTATTGTAATAGATTTCTCAGTGTTCAACTAGGGCGATAATATGGGTTTTTGTTTTTTTAATTCACACATTTTTAAACATTTTTGTTTAATTTTGCCTTTGTTTAATTTTCTTATTTTGGATTTCAATCTTTTGAATAAAATAAAAATTGCAAGAAAAAGAAACTAAGTAGATCTTTGAACAAGATACAGTTCCTCTTTAATCTGATGAAATACAGTCCTTATTATGGTATATGTCTAGTGAAATAAAATGAAATAATAAAGATAATAAAACCAATCTGTAGGTCAAAAGGGCATGAGTGATTGTCAGCAGAGTTCAGTGGTCCAGAAAGGGACATAACTGACATATAACCCAAAGTTATGCAGAGACCTTAACAAGTCCAAGTTGTCTCCAGATTGCACACTGTTTATTTAAGGATTATTTAAGTCAAGGGTCTCCAACCTTGGCAACTTTACAACTTGTGGACTTCAACTCCAGAATTCCTCAGCCAGCTGTTCTTTTGCAGCTAGGCTGGCTGAGGAATTCTGGGACTTGGGGTCCACCAGTCATAAAGTTGCCAAGGTTGGAGACCCCTGACTTAAGTTACTGGGTAGGGCTGTACTCACACAGACTTTTTGTTGTACAGCAAGAGGATATAATAGCTATGTTAAAAAGTAAACAGAATGACTCTGGGCATTCCTTTCAATGATAAGTTAAGTAGTAACAACTTGAACTGAGCCTAATGACTATGGTGCTTCACTTAACAAATGTGGAAAGAAAGGTTGTAAAATGGGGCAAAACTCACTTAACACATTTCTCATTTAGCAACATAAATTTTGGGCTCAATTGTGTCCCAGGGCCAGGATCACATCATCATTTGCAATCTGCCTTCCAACAAGCAAGTCAATGAGAGAAGCTGGGTTCACTTGACGACTACATGATTCACTTAACGACTGCACTAATTCGTTTAATTGTGGCAAAAAAAATCATAAAACCAGGCATGACTCACTGAACCACAAGCTTGCTTAACAATGGAAATGTTGGTCCTAATTATGGTCGTAAGTGGAGGATTCTTTGCAGCAAACAATTAAAACTTATTTAACAGCATTTATATCACAAATATTAGAGATATAAATTGTCTAATGAAATTTACCAACAAAATTATCCGTAATTTGGACACATTTTTGAATAAAAGGCCACCAATTTGAGCCTTTTGAGACCCTTTTTGTTTCACCTATCCAACTGAAAACAACTTCTCTGTCTTGCCAATCTTTGAGCTTTCTGCTAGGGTCAGTTGGCCTACACTTTCAGTACTTCTTTGCTACCATCCAAATATCTGTAGACTACCAGTTTGGATCATCGCTTTTAACATACAAAGAATTTGTTCCTGTACTTCCTCTGTAGAAGAAATCCTTTCCTGTTCTCCTTCCATTGTAATATATTAAACTCAAGAGAAAGAAACTGACAGTCAGAAAGTCCACCAAATGGGGAGCTGAGCTGAATTTTGCAGATGTTGTTTCAAGGTTATTTTGTATCTTATCTATTTTTCAAAGCTGGCAACAAGTCTCTTAGAAAATAGCAAGTTAGGTCTTAGAGTTAGTTGGATCTTTTTAGGGGTTTTTTTTCCCCGCTCTATTTTAAGGAGGAAAAAACTCCAAATCTTCAATAGTAATTAGAATAAAAATCAAGGAAGAAATATATATATAGAGAGCAGAAAGTTGCAAATCTTATAATCCACCAATTTTAGGAAATAGGATTCCAATTAAGATCTCAGTATTTTTCCAACGTTTTAAAACTCCCAAGTGGTTGATAGCTGCTGTTTCTGGAGGGAGGGCTAGAATCCCCCTTCCCTCACCACAAGGGGGAAAGTACTTTAGCAGCTTATGGAGGTAATTAAGTAGTTAGGATGTAAGAGAGGCAAACCTCACCCAGTCCTGTCCACGCTGCTTTGAAGTTGCCAGATGGTAGTGTGACTTCGGCTGCTAGATGTAGATTGGCAGCAAACTCACCTGACCTGAACCCCATAGAGAATCTATGGGGCATTGCCAAGAGAAAGATGAGAGACATGAGACCGAACAATGCAGAAGAGCTGAAGGCCGCTATTGAAGCATCCTGGTCTTCCATAACACCTCAGCAGTGCCACAGGCTGATAGCTTCCATGCCATGCCGCATTGAGGCAGTAATTGCTGCAAAAGG
>NW_015386850.1:672644-716039 GCF_001527695.2 Protobothrops mucrosquamatus | reverse complement strand
GAGCAGCTTTCTGGCCCTACTTTCTTTACTTTCTCTTAAAAAACATAAACTGTAATTACTTCCCTTGGCCACTAGGGGATGGAAAAATGAAAACTATTTTTAGAGAGGGATTTTTTAAATTAAAATCTTGTTACAATTTTTAGAAGCTAAATTTGAGAAAATTGAAATGCTATTAAGATAATAAATTGGATAAGATCCAAGTGGAACACCAAGACATTAAAGTTAACAGAATTAAAAATTAGGAAAACTATTTTGTAAATATATCTTATGTTTCAAAAGAAAAAAATGAATGAAGAAAATGTGAGATTTTTTTTAAAGTATTTTATTAGTGAAGTAATATAATGTGTAAAGATGAAACAAATGTAAAAATTAGTAGCATAAAGAATGTTGGAAAAATGAATAGATGGAGGTATTGAAATTACAGTCATTTTAATATTTTGTTTACTTTTATTTTTAAACTATTATTTTTTTAGAAATTTTAAATCTTGTTCATTAATGATGGATAAATATTTTTGATTTAATAATTGTCTTATTGGATTCAAAACTGTAAGACTATTGTGTATGTTGTTAAACTTGCATATACTGTAGATTTTTATCCCTCTCCCCCTTTCCCCTTTTTTACACGTTTTAATCTTTTCCCCTTTTGAATTACCTGCTCCCCTTTTTTGTTATTTTATACTTTATTTTTTCCTTGAAATTTAATAAAGTTATATTAAAATGTTTCCATAACTGTTTATTTGATAAGTCTGTAATAGCATCTCCCACCTCCTGATGGTTTGTCTTGGAAGAATCTCTTAAATTAACATTTGAAGTGAAAAGCAGAAATTCTGGGGAGATGGTCTGGTGGGCCACCATATGGACCATGCAAAAGAGGAAGGAGACAAAAGTATACAAAGCCTTGCCACTTTCCCTTTCTTTCTAGTTATTCCATGTTTGCCACCATCAAATATTCCCCATGGCAAGTACACTGAAAATTATTTGGAATATGTCTCCTATGGGACAGGTGTAACATATGCGCATGATGAAGGCTTACCCCTCACTGGAAATGCTTCTATTTGCTTACTACAAAGACAGAATAAATGGAGAATGGAGCGGCCATGCATATTGTGCAACTGGGTTTTCATGCTCCAATCCTTGTTTCTTGTGTTGTTCCCTAAGCAAAGATTATCTCGTATCAATTGTTAACCTGGAATATTTAAAATTATTCCTTCAAACATTCCCCTGGGGACCCCACACAGAAAAACTAGCTATCCTTATTTCACAGCTCCCCAAACTGAACCAATCAAGCCTGACACTTCTGCTGAGTGATTCCAGTTCTTTCTCCTTATCTACTTCTGATAGCGACATAGTGTCCATCTCCTCAGATTAAGACTGGAAGGACTGTGACTCTAGGAAGAATGCAGAAAAGAGCAATAAAGATGATAAGGGGACCGAAGGCTAAAATTGTTGCAGGAATTCAGTATGTCTAATTTAATAAAAAGAAGAATTGGGGGTGACATGATAGCACTGTTCCAATATCCAAGGGGGCCAACTTATTCTCCAAAGCACCTGAACGAAGAACAAGAAGCAATGAGTGGGAACTAATCAAGGAAAGAATCAACCTAGAACCAAGGAGAAATTTTCTGACATAATTATTAATCAGTGGAATGGCTTGCCTTCAGAAATTGTGGTAGCTGCAACACTTGAGTTTTTAAGAACAGATAGGTTAACCATTTGTCTGAAATGGTAGAGGGTTTCCTGCTTGAGAAGGGGGTTGGACTAGACCTCCAAGGTCCCTTCCAACTCTGTTATTCTGGTTGAAATTTCGAGTAGCTACACAAGGTTAGCTTGGAGACCATGGGATGAAGACACAAGATGGTTGGCTCCAGAGGAATTCATTGCCAAGTGGATAGTACGTAGATCTTGTCTGTGAAAATCTATGGAGATTCTCAGTCATCCAGGACACGGTTGTCCCAAAGGTGTTTTTACAAGAGGCAACTGGACTTTCTTGTTTTTCTTTGAAGACATTTTGCTTCTCATCCAAGAAGCTTCTTCAGCTCTGGCTGGAGGGTGGGGAATGGAAGGATTTATATTCCTTGCAGACAGCTGATCATTTGTACTCTTTTAGAGAGTATCTGAGGCCACTTGGAGATTTGTCTATGTCCTCAGGGTCACCTGTGTTGTGCAAATGGGTGTGCAGCCTTCTTGGAACTGCTGAAAGGACCGTGTTGTGGAGCTGTGCTTTCTGCAGGATGTTTTCTGCCCTTTGTCCCTTCATTGTTGAGATGCAGACAGTGCAGACTTATCCCTGGCAGCCTGTGCCTGTGTTCAACAGAATACTTTGTTGTGGGTTTGAGTCTTATTCTTTTAATGCTGTGATCCTGAACACAGGTATTTGAACAGATTACTGCTGACAGAAAGACAAGTTAAAAAAACACACATCCATACCAAACCTTTTCAACCAAAACTGAAGGAGTAGATTCTCTCTCACAGGCAACTGTAATCCTGGATCAAAGAATGCAAGTGCTGTACAGTTTCCAGCAGTCCTATCAGATATGTTATCTTATTCCACAGTCCCTCTCTAATCATGGATGGATCATTTGTTAGTAGAAACATTCAAATAATTGTTGTTTGAAATGTTTTTTTTTTGCTTGTAGTGAGCTGAGTCACAGCACGATGAATTGCTGCTTCCTCCCCCACCCTGCTATCTGCACTCTCTTTACTCAGAGTTGCTTCTATTTTCTTACTAGCCAAATAAAGTCACAAAGTAGTCACGGAAAACGAGAAACGTGTAAGACAGGGAATGATCTAATCTGGGTGTCCTTATACTAATAACCTTGATGAACAATCTTGGTGTTGAAGATTTGACTACAAAATTCAGAAATAATTTTCTCCTATTTATCTGTTATAAGTGTAAAGTGTCAGGGGAAAAGAGGAACGGTTTTCTTGTACTTGTACAGCATAAATATCCTATAATGTACTTAAAATGTTATACATGCATCAGAAGTTAAGACATTCCCTATCTGCAATCAACAGATGCAATACAAACGAAAGTGAAAGATAACACTGAAGGAATTGGTGCTTCCCTAATTAAAAGTCTTCAATCACTCTTCATAGAAATTAGTTTCTAGACTTCTGATTTGTTGCCACAAGGAAACATCTGATTATCCTATTGGCAAAATTTTATCTCTCTTGTATAAAAGGTATAGTTGGATTGTCCAGGTGATGGCTTCTTCGATTGGGGTTTAGTATTCATAACTTCTAACTCCAAAATTAAAGGTATTGCAAGAAACATGTAGTGGTGAGGCCTGAGCAGTTGACATCTGAAATGGAATTCTGATTGCTGGAAGGAAACTTAAAATCAAAAGGAAGGGAAATGCTATAGAAGGAGGGATATCCACAAACACACAGTAATCAGTTTTTGCAGGTCCTCTATCAGCTGTAACAGAAGCCAATTCTGCTACACTGCATGGCACAGCCAAGGGATAAGCTTATTAAGGTGGTTCTGTTGATGGCTTTTAGGCCTGACTAAGCACAAAGCAACACTCTGAAAACTGTCTGCCAGAACACTATTGAATAAACCTATAATAGCCTGCTTTAAAAATGCATTTATTGCTGTTTTTGAGTTTTCTGTCCCTTTTGCTAATACATTCGCATTATTATATTTGGCAACCATATAGCATTCGAGTTGAACCACTTTCTGCATAACAAATACACTAGAATATCTTTGGAAACTAACATTCCTGGGTATTTCACAAATTCACATATTTTGCAGAATTTTAAGAACAGTAGTTTCTCTTTTGACCTGACAAACATAGCAAATGTTTCATATTTCTAATCTATTTTAATATTTCTTCATTTTTATGGCTTGTCTCCAATCAACTAGACTGTACCTTTGGCAGCAAAAAGCTAATCTGTGGCTAATTCACATATCTTATAGCAGCACTATTCATATTAGGAAGCCTGGAATCCTTGAGGTGTGCAGAACATTCTAAGTAAAATATATTTTGAGATCAACGTAGCTGTTTCCAACATTCCAAGTTCAGGAAATATCTCACTAAGCTTTGGAGAAAAACAATTATATTTTTCAATATTTCAATATTTCAATATCCCATCAAGATTTGAAGTCCCATTAGATAACAAAAATGTTTTTCCTGCTACTGGACAGAATTGTTCACAATTGGCTGGATTTTTACTTATTTTATGAACTGCTTCAGTCCACACTGTATATAAGCAATAGCCTACAGCCGATGCAAAATAACTAAGTATACAATGGCAGACAACAACAGAAATAGAATATAACATTACATTAAATTTAAAAGCAAGAGTAGCCTGGTCAGCCTGATTACTTGTGAGAAAGGAGCCTCATCTCTCTTGATGGGCTGCACCAGAAGCTGGCTATTTAGCACATCAGACAGATGGAGATGATGTTGGGAACAAGGTGCTCATTTCCTAGCTGTGTGCTTCCTGGTTGTTGGGATTCCTATCTTGCTTTGGGTTGACTCTGTGCCTTGACTTTGGATCATGCTTTATGAACTCTGGACTGTTCTTTCCTCCTGAATCCTCTTGTGTTGTGGATTTAATTTTGCTTGATGGATTTGTCT
This sequence comes from Protobothrops mucrosquamatus, assembly GCF_001527695.2. Lineage (NCBI taxonomy): Eukaryota > Metazoa > Chordata > Lepidosauria > Squamata > Viperidae > Protobothrops > Protobothrops mucrosquamatus. Next base: position 711,456 of record NW_015386850.1, on the reverse strand, counting down.
TGTTTGGGAAACTTGTGGACTCATTGGCCATTGCTTTGTGGACTAGCACTGGTCTGTTTTTGGCTGGACTTAATTAGGACAGTTCTCGAGTTTTGGTGAAGGGAATTGCTGTGAAATATTAATAAACACACTAAACCATTGTTACATATGTGTGCAAGTGAGCAGGACAGCACATACAATGCCAAAGTAGGTATTGTGACAATCACTTGCAGCCAATGCTGAATCTGTAAAGCAGCAGCTTAATCCCTTCCATGAGTAGAATAGAATGGAGAATAAGAGGAGAATAAGAAGAGAAAAGAATAGAATATTCTTTATTGGCCAAGTGTGATTGGTCACACAAGGAATTTGTCTCTGGTGCATAGGCTATCAGTATACATATGAGCAACAAAGTGATAATCACAAATCATAGGATACAGTCATAATCATAGGATACAACCAACGAAGTGATGGTCATAAGATACCAATAGGAGCAGGTAATAGGGCAGATGATAAGGATAATAGTAATACAGCCTTACTACATGGGAAAATGTTAGCTTCTTCCAGCTGTGACCTCTAGGTACTCAGTGTAACAGCAGAAGCGGTCAAGAGATGTAGGAAGTTGAAAGCTACAGGAACTCCCTTTCTCTCTGTGGGCTTCCTATTCATTCACAGGTCATCTGAGAATATGTATATCTTGCACTGAGCATTCAGAACAAAGTGAGGACTCTGCTGATATACCACCCACCCTTATCCAAGAATTTTCCTAACTGAGCTGGCACAGGAGACCTTGGCCCTGGCATTTAGGGCTTCCAGAAAGTTCTGAGAAATGTCAATATTCATGCTGGAACTGGCTTACTCTGGGGGTGCTAATATTTTATTCAGAAAATTGTGGTTCTTGAACTTGTTATTGGCCCAATATGCATGGCACTGTGGATCTGTTTTTATTTTTTATTGGGAAAAACGACTGTCCGAAAATGGAGAATTTTACACCAGCCATGATCAGATAACTTCCCATTGAGATTGATCAATGACCACTCCTCAGGCATGGAGGAGTTCAGGCCAGCATGTTGTAGAACAGGAGTGTCAAACTCACAACATCATGTGATATCTTGCAACGTATCGTGACTTTTTTTCCATTGCCAGCAATGGGGTGGGTGCGGTTTCGTCATGACGCATCCTGCCCGTGGGCCGGCAGTTTGACACCCCTGTTGTAGAAGGTTCTGGCAGGTTTTATGCTGCAAACTGAGTTTTAAAATGTGTCTATTCAGATAAAGATGAGAACAGGCCAATTGAACAGTAATTTTTCAGTTTGTTATCTCCGATGTCAAGCCCATTCAGTTGCTTGCTACATATCTCAGTTGAGGGCAAAGGAGCAAGCTAGAAGTGACTGGAATGCAGGTAAAGGAAAACTCAGCTCTGATCCAACACTAGTAAGAACTCATTATTGAGCCAACTTTATGGTAGTGATGAAGGTGAAAATCTTATTTTCCCTTAGTACTACATGCTTTCAGTATCACTACTGGAATTCTCTGAGTGGTTTGGGGACTTGGGGAATCCAGCCCAGTGAGAAATCAGAACTTCAGCAGCTTACTGAGACATGTTGGGTAAATACTTTGAAAGCGAAGTATTTGATCAAATTAATTATACTTAATCTCTACAATTCTGATATTTGAATTTGTAAAAGAATGCAGGGCCATCTCTTTTTCTTGGGATCACCTTGTTTTTAAGGCCCATTGATGTCAATAAAGTGTTTGGAAAAGTTTGATCAACTGCATTTTGTGCTGTCCTTTGTTCCTCATGATTTATTACATTTAGTAGTAGATCACCTCAGTCACTGAAGCTATACATTTCTCCCTTGTAGATACATTGGTTCCACTTTTATTAAATGAAGCCATTGTGAGACCAATACATTTTATCCTCCACGTTGTTCAATACCTATATGAAACCCTTGAGTGAATAATTTAGGGATTTAGAAAAAAAGTGTCTTCAGTGTCTTCAGAATATTGGTGAAACCCAGCTCTATTTCTCCTTTTATTCCTATCTAATGAGATAGAGGAACTACTAAACAAGTATCTGGCCGCAGTACTAGACCAGATAACAACCAAAAACTGAAATTCAATCCAGTCAAGAGAGAAATGCCATTAGTATATGATTTATTGATCTAAATTAGTGGTGTTCAATTTGTTCTAAAAGTTGCAGATCCCTAAAAGGATCACATTTATAGCTTTCACTGCTTCTGGATCAGTCTACTATGTTAGATGCTAGATGCTCTCTGTGGCATGAACTACAGTACTTTATCAGCTATGGCTCTACTTAAATATACAGTAAATAGCTTTCAGACCATTCAAACTAACATGGCATTTTCATTTTTAAAAGTAGTGAAATAAAAAGCACCACCAATAATATATTGACTAAACCAGTGATGGCGAATCTTTTAGAGACCGAGTGCCCAAACTGTAACCCAAAACCCACTTATGCATCGTCGGGTGCTGGGTGGGTGTGGCCCCATTGGGTGGGTGTGGCCCATAGGGTGGGCGTGGCTGCAGTGGTAACGGCAGACTGGGTGGGACTAAAAAGTTCAATCAATCAATTCCAACATTGCAAGATTTTTTTTCCCCGCGAGAAGTTGAAATTGACTGATTGAACCTTTTTTTTTTTTTGCACATGGCGGCAGAGGCCTAAAGCATAAAGGTTTTATAAAACCCAGCTGAAGGCCTAGGACTGGGGCGACGGCACGCGTGCCCACAGAGAGGGCTCTGAGTGCCGCCTCTGGCATCCGTGCCATAGGTTCGCCACCACTGGACTAAACAGTAAAAAAGAAAAACTATGTACATAATAGTGATTAAAATGAACTGAGATGTTTTCCTCCGCCTAGAAAATCCTAATTAGCGGGGGGGAGGGGAAGTGAAGGAAATGATTGGTCCATTAGTGGGGGAAAGTGGCAAGAAGGTGACAAGCAACAGGGAGAAAGCAGGACTATTTAACTCGCTTTTTGCATCTGTCTTTACACAAAGGGAAAAAACAGACCAACCTATCAAAAATAGTGCCATAAAAAACAGAATAGAAACACAAGTTAAGATAGGCAAGAAAATGGTAAGTGAGCACCTGTCCAGCCTAGACGAGTTCAAATTGACAGGACCAGATAGATTACATCCCAAGGTTCTCAAGGAACTGGCAGATGTGATCTCAGAACCACTGAACTATATTTTTCAAAGATCCTGGAGCACTGGGGAACTACCGGAGGACTGGAAAAGAGCTGATGTAGTTCCCATCTTCAAAAAAGGGGAAAAAATGGACCCAGGAAATTACAGACCTATCAGCCTGACCTCAATACCTGGGAAGATTCTGGAAAAGATAATCAAACAACGAATCAGCGAACACCTAGAGGCAAACAAAGTCATTACTAAAAGCCAATATGGGTTTGTCAAAAATAGATCATGCCAGACAAATCTTATTGCATTCTTTGGCTAAGTGACAAAATTAGTGGATCAGAGGAATGCTGTGGATATAATTTACTTGGACTTCAGTAGGGCATTTGATAAAGTAGATCACAACCTACTACATGACAAGATAGAAAAATGTGGGGTAGACAGCATCACCACCAGATGGATTCATAGCTGGCTGACCGGCCATACTCAGCATGTGGTCCTCAATGGAACCGCATCTACGTGGAGGAAAGTGTGTAGTGGGGTGCCCCAGGGCTCTGTTCTGGGCCCAGTGCTCTTCAACATCTTTATCAATGATTTGGACGAGGGGATAGATGGGGAACTCATCAAATTTGCGGATGACACCAAACTGGCAGGAATAGCCAACATGCCAGAAGACAGGCTTAAGATACAGAAAGATCTGGACAGACTTGAACACTGGGCACTATCTAACAAAATGAAATTCAATGGTGAAAAAAGGAAGGTTCTACATTTAGGCAAGAAAAACCAAATGTACAGGTATAGTATAGGGGGTACCTTGCTCAATAATAGTAACTGTGAGAGGGACCTCGGAGTCCTAGTGGACAATCACTTATGAGCCAGCAGTGTGCTGCAGCTGCCAAAAAGGCCAACACAGTGCTAGGCTGCATTAACAGAGGGATAGAATCAAGATTACATGAAGTGTTAATACCACTTTACCATGCCTTGGTAAGGCCACACTTGGAATACTGCATCCAGTTTTGGTCACCGTGATGTAAAAAAGATGTTGAGACTCTAGAAAGAGTACAGAGAAGAGCAACAAAGATGATTAGGGGACTGGAAGCTAAAGCATATAAGGAACGGCTGCTGGAATTGGGTATGTCTAGTTTAATGAAGAGAAGGATGAGTGGGGACATGATAGCAGTGTTCCAATATCTCAGAGGCTGCCACAAAGAAGAGGGAGTCAAGCTATTTTCCAAAGCACCTGAAGGCAGGACAAGAAGCAACGGATGGAAACTAATCAAGGAGAGAAGCAACCTAGAACTAAGGAGAAACTTCCTGACAGTTAGAACAATTAACCAGTGGAATAACCTGCCTCCAGAAGCGGTGAATGCTCCAGCACTGGAAGTTTTTAAGAAGAGACTGGACAGCCATTTGTCCGAAATGGTATAGGGTTTCCTGCCTGAGCAGGGGGTTGGACTAGATGACCTCCAAGGTCCCTTCCAACTTTATTATTATTATAATAACTACAGATAACAATAAATTCAATCCTGAAAGTTATATTCTAAAGATATAAACCCTATCATAAAATACTCATTTCATTAAAAAAAAGACTATTAAGAAAAAATAAACTCATGCCCTGGACTCACTCCTTAAAATCAAGAAGATACATTTTTTACACTTATACAAAAAATATCCTCTATGCTGTATATCAAAGTTCTTTATGAGATGACAAATTCCGTACCTTAGGAATATAGTTCAATATCACATTATGTTCCCTAACTATAATATTTCTTCCCAAATGTCTATTAACAAAGGTAGTAATATGAAACCAAAACAAGGCACTAGCTGGATTAGACCAGATCATAGTGGAAGAATATTCAAATTTCTTACAACAACAAAATCTAACGTCCTTCCCCTTAGTATTGGGTGGGGGTATCCAATAAATGTAAAGTAATATTTTCTGATGAAATAATTTTATTTTTAAATCATAACATTTGTAAACATACTTCACATTCAGGAGTATATTTCATGTTTCTTACTTCCTTACCACAAACGTTTTTACAACACAATGGAATCGAGATGTGAGGCAACCAGACAACTGTAAAATCAATAACCACTATTATTACTTCATATAAAATTGATAATAGTATTTTAAAAATCCGTATTATAGCATTGAGACATATGTAATGATATAACCTGGAATTAGTGTTCTTGTGGAAGGGAAGTAAAGCAGTCATATATTTTGGAAAAGGCACAATTTTGTGGCAGAACATACAGATTTGAGTCTTTTAAAAGAACAGAAAATGAAGTCCGCAAGGGTGCGTATCATAGATGGACATATTTGGAGGCTGGCTCTGCCCGTTAGGTGTGGTAAAACAGTCATTTCCGGATTTCTGAAAACGGGGAAAACAGAATGTGTGTTTGACACAACATATGCCTAGCAATGAACCACAAAGACAGTCCTGTCGGACTTTTGAAGGGGACGAGAGCAAGAATTGGAGTGAATTATAAAAAATGCAGGGCAACGTAATTCGAACTTTCGCAACTGTTTGCTTTATCCACCGCCCTGTTTCCCCAGCAACTGGTCGCGGGGAAGCCCTTACTTAAGCCTACTGTCCTCGGAGGGATTCCCCAAATTAGTCTTTATCGCCCGCACCCTATGCAGTTCCGCCCTCATTCCTGGCGCGTTAGAGATTCATTCTTTGAAAGAAAGAATAAAATGAATGGAAGTTGCACTGTGATGTTCGGAGACTTCTTTTCCCACCTGGCTCCGAGAATCTTGGTGCTCTTCTCACTGTTTTCCGGAATGCTGGGTAAGTAACTGGAAGGATTGGAGGGGAGGATCGAAGTACGTCGCTTCGTTTGCAGGGCCACTTTACTCGACAAGGAGCCAGCCGGTCCCTGTTGCCTTCTTGCCTTCCCATCCTCCAAATAATGGTTGTTCCGAAAAAGGATATCCGTGTTTCTCTTCCGTTCCAAATTAATATTCAAAGTATATTAATAGGAGGAAGTCCGTGATCGCGATTACTACTTCATATAAACATCGATAAGAATGGAAAAGACAAGAAGAAAAAAAAGAAAAGAAAATGCATTTTATGTTTTGTGAAGCCACTTATTAATATTGGTTCTGACCAGGCAATCGTGGGAACTATCAGGACACCAAATATAAATTTACCAACCATGCTGCTGTCAAACTTTAGTTTCGATCTCACTCCACCCTTTTTACATTTGCTTCTACGTGTAAAATGCTTCAGCCTGGAAAGCAACTATTTCCAAGGAAAAAAATGACAAAATGATGTATAACTTTGAGTTATTTTGGTTTAAATACTCTGAACATAATTCAGTTAAAGTTAATTGCATCTGCTGCAGTTCTGGATTCTACAGAGGCACAAAAGAGTCATTAAAATTTCAAACTGTTTATGGTTAGGCTTACTATATTAGGAATGCTTTAATACCTTCATGTAATCATAATGTATTTCCATCTTTGGAATACTGTGTATAGTTCTCGTTGCTAAGTTTGGGGGAAAAATATAATACAGCTGAAAAGCTACAGAAGAGGATATTCAAAATAAACATTGAGATTATTTAGCTCTGAAAGAAATCCAAGTGGTTCTTGTTTCCTGAGTTTGACTGCCTCAATGGGCTTGACAGCCAACTTTACTGGACTGTCATCTTATCCGAATGAGAAAGGAAAGATGCGGAGAAGTCTGAAAAGCCACAATCTTGGAATGTTTGGAGGCTGCCTTTGTAATGTTTTTTGACTAAAAAACTTAAAAGGGGTATGATTTGACAACCCAGTGTCCAGTTGTGGGGCATGGTTGGCCAGGTGGAATCTATGGCTGGAGGTTAGAGAACTGACAATGGTAAAAAAATAACTTTGCAACCAATCCTTGCATTTATGATCATTATAGGTTTATAAAGCAAAGGAAAGCTGAAGTAAGATTGTAAGTACAATCATGATTTCAGTTAGTGACTGCTTTGTTTAGTGACCTAGTTGCCAGTCCCAATTATGGTTGCTAAATGATATCCACCTGTACTTTTGAATATTGTAAAAAATGCCTCACTGTCCTTTTTTCAGTTAACTTGGGGAGTTTGGTATGGCTAAATCTGCCAATATCTCCAACTCAAGGGATGACTCAGTGACTTCTCTAGAGGTCTAAGCTCCCTTTAGCAATACCCCGACCCCCACCTCCAGGTCTTTGAATGCTTCTCGCCACACATCTCACTCTGACTTTACCGTCTTTAGATATTCACAGCTTTCATTTTCTCTCCACGTTTCTCCTTATCCTCTTCCTTCCTTTTCATTACTGTACAGGACTTTGATATGGCCTTGTTGTCTCATCATGGCTTTCAAATGGTCAGCTCAGATTTCAGAATGTATACCTTTATCAGGTTCCGCCACACCCCAGGGTCTCTTTTCTCCTTTAATCTTTTCTCTGCCCCAACAAAGCACTTACTTTTTTCTTTTTCCTTTCTAGTCTTCTAAGTAGGTGAGGCCCTGGGATAATATATTGGCTATCACCTAGAGCCCAAATTGTCTCTTCTCTTGCTTGTTAAGGTTCTTTTTTATTAATCTGAATCTTCACTAATTTTCATTTTATTTTAAATGCTGCTGAGTTCAATTCATTTGCTCAACTGGGAGCCTTCCCCCTTTTCCCAGCTAAAAACCACTACAGCCACATCATATGTGTGTTGCAGTTACAATGTTGGCTGCCAACAAATTTTTGAGTGGAATTTAAAATACTGGTTTTAAGACTTTACATGGCTTGAGCTAAGAAACCTTCACGACCATCTTTTGTAGGTGAAACCACCTGCCCTAAATATTTAACCCAGGTGGAGAACCTTGGAGTACTTCAATGTTGAATGTTCAGTGCCAGATGTGAGAAGACCCAAAGTCAATGTGTTTCTGTAATGATCCCACATTAGAGAACAGTTTCCCATCAAAGTTCAGTTTGGGCCCATGTAGTCATCATTTAGAAATAATCTGCAAACAAAGCTTTCTTTGCAAGGAATTTGGTGTATTGCAGTTTTACAATCCCGCACCATTGATATTGTATGTTCTTTATTATCTTATGTATTAGTATAGTTTATAATATGGTGTTCCCAGTAGTAATGTATGGCTTTGCGAGTTAGACCATAAGGAAGGCTGAGCCCTAAAGAATTGCTTTTGAATTGTGGTATTGGAGAAGATTCCTGAGAGTCCCTTGGACTGCAAGAAGATCAAATCAGTCAATTCTCAGGGAAACCAACCCTGATTGTTCTTTGGAAGGACAGATACTGAAGCTGAAACTTTGGCCACCTAAGAAGTAGAGAGGACTCATTGGAAAAGACCCTGATGTTGGGAAAGATTGAACACAAAAGGAGAAGGGGACGGCAGAGGATGAAATCGTTAGATAGTGTCATTGATGCAATGGACTTGAATTTGGGCAAATTCTGATAGACAGTGAGAACAGGTGGACCTAATGTGCTATGGTCCATGGGGTCATGAAGAGTTGGACACAACTAAGTGACTGAACAACAACAACAACAACAACAACAAAAATTACTGATTTCATGGCTGAAAACATACTGTAGATTGAAGCTGGTAGTATAGTAATAAATAAATCCCACTAAATAAAATCCTTTTTCATTGCATAGTTAGTATAAACATATACTGTATTCTATTACAGTGGTTCTCAACCTGTGGTCCGCAGACCCCTGGGGGGGTCACCATGTCCTCATAGGGGGTCCAGGAAAGCTTGATTTAAATATTAAGTCTTCAGGGTCCATGGCTATGATCCGTGGCCACAAAAAGTATTTAAAGAAAGTCCGCGGTGAAGAAAAGGTTGAGAACCACTGTTCTATTAAAAATCAAAAATATTGCACAGCAAACTAGCTGCACATTGACTAAAAATAATGTTTTTTCTTTAATTTAGGTGACTGTGGACCTCCACCAGTATTGAAACATGCTATGCCATATGATCCTGTTAAATCTATTTACAAACCTTATGAATCAGTAACCTACAAATGTCTTCCTGGCTATACAGAAAACCATGACAAAAACCACATTGCAACTTGTTTTCCAGAAGCAGGATGGAACCCGATGGAAGAGTTTTGTGAGAGTAAGTTTTTCTTCTTCTTTATATTTTCTTGTTATATCACCACTGGCTTATTAAAAAGAAGGGAGTAATTAAGAATTATCTAGTACTTAGGCTCTTTATTTATTTGTTAGACTTATAAGGATATAAAGGCACATTTTCTGAATCCTGTTTCTCTTCCTTACTCCCCTAAATCCTCGCTCTCCTGCTCTGTTCGTCTTTCTCTTGCTTCCTCTTCCACTTTTTCTTGTCCTTTTTTCCATGCCTCTGTTTTTACTCTTATTTTATCTTTTCTTCTCCTCCCACCCGTCTTCCCCCTTTTCAATTTTTTTGAACATCAGCTCCTTCCAACCTGCTTCTTCGCCTCTTTTGATCGCCCCATACTTGTTTCCCTGGTGTGAAAAAAAAGGACTTACCCCCTCTCACCAAAAAAGCATTATGGGAAGCAGATTGATTTTGCAGATTAGCTTGAAATTTCAGAGGCCAAGAAAAAAAGTGAAAGAAGCAGGAAGAGCCCCCTTTTCCTCCATCTCCCCGCTCCCCCAACCCACTCCAAAGGAGGAAGCCAGTTAGTTGTTGGGCGGGGCATCAAATGTGAGGGTGGAAGTTTCCATATGGCACAAAGAAATCAAAACTGAGATTCCCATAGTTCTGGACCCACTGCACTTTGAGCAAAGCTGGCAGCACCAAAAGGGCAAATATAACTAGCTTTCTAAAATACCTATATATTTTATACTCTTTTAAAAAATAGTGTAAACTTTGCTATTTTCAGAATCCGATGTTGTTTTCTTTTTCTTGATTTTCTTGGTAACTGCATTCTGACAGATTTATGCTCTATTTCTATGAGTTCAAGAAGGCAAATTAAGAATTAGTGATGCTATCCCATTGGCATTCAATTATATATGAATAAATTTGCTGTTTTTTCTAAATATTACAATACCAATATAGTAATTGAAGATGTATAAAATGCTGCAAAGGATATACAGCTATGCATCTATTTTCTAAGTGTTTGAATGCAGGCTGTATAACATTATTCAGATAATCTCTAAATTAGAGATCTTCCTTTCTTTTATAGAGTATTTCTGCAGTATGGGTCTCACATCTAGCTGCAGAATTTGGCTATAACTCCCCCATGAAAAATGAGGGTATAGGGTCTCCTCACGTCACTGGAAATTGTCCCAGGGGAAACCTTTATTGTGTTAAGTGACGAGAATGAATAATTGGAAATAAGACAAGAGAATATAGAATCACTGGGGCATCTGGAGACCTCACAATTAATAAGAACACTGAATAATTATCTCAAGCTTTCACTATATAAAAACCACAATTGATCTTATATTTAATTTAGTGAAGGCTACAAGGAGGAAGAGTGGTTCTAAGTGTTGGCAGATCATGTTTTAGTAACAATGGATCTTGGGATAAAATGGCCTTAGAAGAAAAGGAACAAAATAAAATATAACAACTGTAGGAATGGAAAATTCAATTCTTATATGTAGTATTAGAAGATAGCTTAATCATACAAAGGAAAAAATGGAAAATAAACATAAAAATAATGTAGAAGCTGCTTGGAATAATATGAAAGAATACAGACATTAAAATAAAAGCCCAAGAATTAATATAGCTGAAAATCTGATAGTTACCATCCTTATAAAATAAATTTGGCCAATGATAGTTGAAGGGCTTTATCCTACAATAAGTTCTTATTAATTTAACCATAAAAATGTTCTTATTAATTCATTTATCTTTATAAAGTATCCAAGAGGCATTGGAAACTCTGTTAAGACATTAATTTATATTTAATATTTGTTTTGATAACATTAATCTTACTCCAAAGACTAATACAAACTCTAATCATTGAGTTATACCTACTGAAATTATAGCTATACATTTATACAGTAGTAACTGTGAGAGGGATCTTGGAGTCCTAGTGGACAGTCACTGAAATATGAGCCAGCAATGTGCTGCAGCTGCCAAAAAAGCAAACGCAGTTCTACGCTGCATTAACAGAGGGATAGAATCAAGATCATGTGAAGTATTAATACCACTTTACAATGCCTTGGTAAGGACACACTTGGAATACTGCATCCAGTTTTGATCACCATGATGTAAAAAAAATGTTGAGACTCTAGAAAGAGTGCAGAGAAGAGCAACAAAGATGATCAGGGGACTAGAGGCTAAAATCTATAAGAAATGGTTGCTGGAATTGAGTATGTCTAGTTTAATGGAGAGAAGGACGAGCGGTGACATGATAGCAGTGTTCCTATATATCAGGAGTTGCCACAAAGAAGAGGGAGTCAAGCTATTCTCCAAAGCACCTGAGGGCAAAACAAGAAGCAATGGATGGAGAGAAGCAACCTAGAACTAAGAAGAAACTTCCTGACAGTTAGAACAATTAACCAGTGGAACAACTTGCCTCCAGAAGTTGTTAATGCTCCATCACTGGAATTTTTTAAGAAGAGATTGGACAGACATTTGTCTGAAATGGTATAGGGTTTCCTGCTTGAGCAGGGAGTTGGACTAGAAGACCTCCAAGGTCCCTTCCAACTCTGTTATTCTATTCTATTCTATTCTATTCTATTCTATTCTATTCTATTCTATTCTATTCTATTCTATTCTATTCTATTCTATTCTATTCTAAATTTATACATATATAATAGAACATACTGCAGTGTTTTTCAAGAAAAGTATCATCATCATCTTCATCTTCATCATCATATCTATCTACTGCAGGATGAAGGTCTCTTTTATGTGTTTCCATCCTATACAGTTCTGAGCTTTCTTTTGCCAATTGGGCCCTCAATACTTGCTGATGTTGTCTTGTTTTAGGTCTCTTTCATGGACGTTTTTTTTATCAAGCAAGAAAAGTATAAACTGAAGTATTTTATTTTTGTACAAATTCAAATCCTGCCTTTTTAGAATAATATGATGACCCAGGGCACAGCACAAAGGCAACGCAGACAGCTAGCAATGTAAACAGTTCTTTAATGGTTGCAAATTTCCTTCAAATGCTCCCACATTTGCTGGCAAGCCTCCAATCCAAATTCACACGCTCACCTTCCAGCCGACTTTGGCTGAAGGCAGTTTCAATACAGCCTGATTATTATAAGAATGTCCTCAAGGCCATAAAGATAACAAACCAAACAAAACATCAGCTTAATGAGTCCACTTGAATCTCAGCTTGCCTGCAGAGTTTGCAAAGAGAAAAGTCAAAATGCAGTCTGAGGTCGTAATTCAGAAAATCCATGTGGTCAGCCGGTCGGGTTGTCAAGGTGTCCAGGTTTTCCAAAGATACAGAACAAGAGCAACAATACACACTTTCCCAAGATTCAACATTTGTTCCGGACAAAGTCCCCACCCCACAGCGGCTTCTTATATCTCAATCCCCAGGTGTGCCTTGTGGGGTGGGGCGGGACGCTCTCCTCCTGAGCAAGTGAACCTGCCTGCATTGTTCCCTCCTCCTCTCCACTCTCCTAGCTCTAGGATCAGGTGGGGATGGGCCTTGCTCCTCACTTGAACTCTGTCTCCCCTGTTCCAAACTTGAAGGGCCTTGGCCTGCCTTAGCCTGCTCCTCTCCACAGTCCTCTGAAGCCACAAACACCTCTCCCTGGGCCTCGATAGGGTCCTGTTCCGGCTCCATTTCCTCCTCCGATTCAGGCTCAGACGGAGGCATGACAAATAATCTATAAATATAGTGAATTCCTGCAATAATAAATTAAACATTCCAGGTAAAGCTATAATGAGAGTATAAATACTCTTGTTATGGAACTTTAACAAGCTCTGTTATTGCATAATTATTGAGAATAACTATCATTTTATCAGTGTATAAAAGCAATTTATATTCAGAGTTGAATGTCATCGTTATCTTGAAACTATTTAATAGAAGTCAATGATTCAAGCCAATCTCATGAACTATTTCCACCTGACTAGTCTACTGTAATGCATTCTACTTGGGACTGCCTTTAAAAAAACTGCAGTTGATCCAAATTGCAGTGGCCCACATACTTTAGAGCTCTGAAAGTTGGGAGAACATCAAACTGCATTTTTGGACCCTGCATTGACTAGCAGTTGGGTTCTAGGTCCAATTTAAAGTGCTGGGTTTGATCTCTAAAGTCCTTATAGCTTGGCACCTGGATACCCACAAGACTCCCTTTCCAATTAATAACAGTCTGACTGATTAGATAAACAGGAAGCAACAGCTAGAAAACCTACACTTTTAGGAGGCTTTGGGGCGCTACGTTTGTGTCATAGCATTTCCTTGTGGAAATCAGGCTAGCTACTTTGTTGTCCCTGAAACAGGCAAGTTGGCCAATGTATGAATAGTCAATTCACACAGAAGTTACAAATCATTAATAAGCTTCAAAAATCAGTACAAGATAGGCCTCCCTATATGAAGCTCCTCTGCTATCTTACAGAAAACATAAATTGAAAATGTTCCTTTCCTGCATGTACACATATTGTTTTTCAAATTTTTCTTTCTGAGGGAAGATCCTTGACAGGGCAAGATGGAGTAATCTCAGGCTAACACCTTGCCTTTTTGCTGGACTTCAGAAGTTCATGAAGATTGAGCTGTGAAACTGAAAGTTGGAGGCACCATGTTATAGTGGTTATATTTTTACATGAGCAGATGTTTTGAGTGGGGAAAAATCCAGACCTCAGATTCTTTTATGGCATGCCCCAGACTTGATTCCATCCCTTACTTTACTTAACACTTAAGCCAAAGGATTGGAAGAAATCACCCACCACTTACACCACCCACAATATTCTTTTTTTATATAATATTTTATTGATTTTCTCATTTTACAATTGGATATTTAAAAAGCAATGTGATACTGGGTTAGTCAATGATTCAATAGTGTACATAAATCTTTAGTATAAATCTCACGTTACAACATCAAATATTTCCTCTCTTTTTCCATTAATATCTGTTTCTCATATTGGGCTAGCAATTCTTATTGTTATCAACTAAATAAAAACATCTTTGTAACTGTTATCAATAATTTTTAGCTTATACATGTCTTAATTGCATTTGCACGTAATCCTTGTATACAATCAATGTCCTATTACTGCTTTTTTTTCAAGCTTTAATTTCCCATCAATATTCAAAATTTTATTTATGATTTCCAAGTACTTTATGTTTAGGTGACCAAAGGTTTCCCTTAACTCAACTTCTTCCTTTTTCCCTTTTCCTACCAAAGTCTAATATTCTGGTTACACATCTTATCTATTTGATTATAATATTACTCTATTTTCTAAAAGTTATCTATTTTCCACCATATTCAACCGTCTCTAATTGGTAATATAATATCCCTTCTAATAAGTCAAAGCCATTATTTTCTTCAGCCTTACTCTGGCTTTCTTCCCTTGCCAGCTAACCTTCCATGTCAATGCCTTTTGCATCATCGAACAGTTCTCCTCTATTTTTATATATATTATTTGGAATAAGAAAGACCATTTGGTTGAAGTTTTTTGGGAAGAATAAGCCCATTGGAATTCATTAAACCGCCTCCCAGTTACTCCGATTTCCCACAATTGTCCTAATAGCTTTATCTTCCATTCAATCTGTTCTTCTTCCTTTTCCTCAAATATGTTCTGATTTCTTAATTTGTGAAAAGTCTTTTCCATTTTCAATGTTGTCACTCCATTTTCTGATTTTTCAGTTGGCTGGGTCTGTTGGTCAGTTGGCTCCTCTATCTTAGCATTTAGTTGTTCCAATTTTCCTTTTGTTTTCTGCGTTGTTAATTGTTTGCTTGTAATCAAGATCTGGGTTTGTACATTTAAGCTAGAACATTGTTCTTTTGTGTTGCTTCTTATTTTATTACAAGCTGAAAGAATAGTTTTGTGTATTGATTTCAACATGGAAAGGATTTTTTTCCTGATCTTCATCCATATTTTCTTGATAGTATGTTAAGTTGAAGACTTTAGAGTCAAATGTTAAAAATATTTTTTTGTCTTTTGTAGCTAGGTATGGGACATCTATTTTACTTTTTATAGGTGGTCTTTATAATAGAAATTGTTTATCAAGTAAGAGTTTATAATCCAAAGTGTTTCATCATCTCGTGTAATAATATATGCTTCTCATGCAGGGAAATAGGAAAGTAGTTCCATAAGCATAGCTCTGAGAGTCAGTAAAAGTTTAGATTCATAATTCAAGCAAGCCAGTTTCCAAAACAGTCTGCCACACAGATAAACTGCCCAGAGATTTCTTCTTTGCAGTTGGTTTTTCAAAGGTAGTCGCTGTCAAGGCCAAACAAGTCTTATCTGAAGTCTGGGCTTCAAGCCAGGTTTCTTTTAGACAATAACAAATTGTAATACCACAATTCACCACAAGATGTCACCAATGCTGTTTTATAGCTTTTTAAGTCCAAAACTTATATGGTGGTTTTTCAAGTCTTTTTTTTTTTAAGACAAAAGTCTCCAATAAGAGAAAAGAACACTTTTAGTCTCCAAGTTTCAAAAAAATATATATCCAATTAATTTAAAATTAATCTTATGGTTTGCTCTGTTTCCCCTGGTTAGTTAGTCGCCGCTTTTCTTAGAGGGTGGGGTAGAAGTTCCCTTCCCTCTCTCCTCACAGGAGGAAAAATGCTTTGGGCAGCTTTTTCAGGAAATAAAACTTAGGACTTTAAAGAGAGGATCAGGCTATTTTCCAAAGCGCCTGAAGGCAGGACAAGGAGCAATGGGTGGAAGCTAACCAAAGAGAGAAGCAACCTAGAACTAAGGAGAAACTTCCTGACAGTTAGAACAATTAACCAGTGGAACAACCTGCCTCCAGAAGCGGTGAATGAGCCAACACTGGAAGTTTTTAAGAAAAAACTGGACAGCCATTTGTCCAAAATGGTGTAGGGTTTCCTGCCTAAGCAGGGGGTTGGACTAGATGACCTCCAACTTTATCATCGTTATTATTATTATTAGTTTCATCCATGTTGCTTGAAAGTTGCTTGGTGGTACTTTTTGCTTCAGCTGTCAGCAGCTTTGTGACCGGTCATTCCCCTGCAGTTTGGAGGGCTTCCCTGGATCAAATGGAAGGGCCACTGCCCTCCTGTGATCAAACAGGGGTCCCCTCCTTGCTCGTCACCTATACGGGGAGACTTTCGACCCTTTCCAGGGTCTCCCAGCGGAGCAAATTCAGACATGAAAGATGTGTCTTTTTAAAATATAAACCAAGACAACACGCTGTACGCCAGGCACTGGAGACTGTTATAGTTAAAAACTAATAAAATATCTATAAAAAAAAGAAGAAAGAAGTGTTTGTTTGAAAGATATACATCTTCCAGAAAAGATTGAAAGAAGCATGAATGTAAGAAATTTTGAGATAATAGATATAATGAAGGATGGACTGGACTTTCATGGCATGAGGAATGTTATGTTGTCAAGGAGAATAATTCAACAATGGATGTTGCAGAGATATTTACAACAAGGACTTATGAACTTTGGAAATGAGATGCAATTGTTGGGAAAGTTTCTGATTAAAAACCTAAGGAAAAGTTTCACTATTAAGAACCAAATGAGGGTATTTGCCCCTGGATTCAGAGATACTGATCGGGGTGATTTGTGGTAAATAAGAAACCGCTGTAGACTTTCTAAGAGGAAATTATAATAACAGACTGTTAACAGAGTACTTTGAACTTAAACTTTGCTGTTGTTTAACACGTTAACTATTTTTCCTTTCATATATGTAATGTATGACAGGTCAATTGAGTTGCAAATACCTTATACATTTTGGACCTGGTTTGCAAGGGGCAGAACTATTATTGTTGCAATAGATTTGTCAGGGGGATAATACGTATTTTTATCCTTTGTTTCTTTTTAATATCCTTTTATCCTTTGTTTCTTTTTAATTCACATTTTTAGAATATTTTTGTTTAGTTTACTTTTGTCTCTATTTAATTTTTTTCTTTTGTATTTTGATCTTTCAAGTAAAATAAAATGGTTGAAAAAAAATCTGGTTGCTACTTTTAAAGTTGTATATGGCTAAAACCTGGCTATTTAAGAGACTGCCTTTCCAAAATAGTCTATGCCCATCTTCTCCATAATTTTCTAAAAGTAATACATCTTGATTTTTCCAGAAAACATTTGTGAAGTGATTGAAGTTTTAGACACTTAGATGTCTATGTTTTTTATAATTTGATATTAATCATTATAGTTTTGTTACTGAAATTTAAATATATAATTTTATTGCAATTTTAGCATCTGTAAACTGCTTAAAGTCTATGAAGATTAATTTGGTAAATAAATTCAACAAATATACTGATCAATTTCTGATTTCATTTTTAAAACTTAATTAACACATGTATACTAAGTGGAAACGCCATCCTTTTAACAATCTTTTCTATAAAAAAGATTGTGATGAAATGCTAATATCAAAGCAAGCAAAAAGGCATATACCCATATGATATCTGCAGAAACACTAAAATACAACGGTGGGAGAAAAAAGTGAGAAGAAATAAATACAGTGATACTAAAAGTAATCAAATATGGTATAGCAGTTTCTTCCTTCCACCTCTCCAGTTTAATGAACAATTTAAGTATAGGTAGTCCTCAACTTACAACTATAATGAAGCCTTCCCATTATGGTCATAAGTTGTGAGGTTGTTAAATAAGGCATCCTCATGATCACCTTGCTAAATGACCACAATCCTTGCTTCCATGTTACAGATGTTAAGTGACATTGTAGGTTATTAAGCAAAAGCATGAGGGTAAGGGACCACAGCCTTCCTTATGACTGAGATACCCCAAGCTTTTCTTAATAACCCACACTCACTTAATGACTGTAACGTGGAAAGCAAGGATTGTGGTCATTTAACAAGTGCAATAAGAGCCAAATATAAAAAAGCTTAACAACTAAATACAAACAATAGCAAAATATGAACAAAATAATGATTTTTTTCTCTAAAAGAATTTCAGTAGGATCATAAAAGGTAGTATATTTTTCATCTTCCACATTTATGAACTCTGTTCTAAATACTATTTGATAGTTTCCAAACATATGGTATGAATCTGATAAAACATTAAAGATTCTTATCTTGAACAACTTTTCTTCCTGTTTCAGACATCTTTCTGTATTATTTTTTTATTACCTCCTTTCAATGTCTGCATTGTGATTTGGTTTTCATCATTCTTTCAGCCACATTCCCCTGGCCCAGTGTCATTCTATGGAGTCACTTGGGTGGGTCAATCATAATCAGAATGAAGCAAGAAATGTAGACTCATTTCTTGGGCGTGAGATTACTGCCAGGAAGTGGTTAAACATAGCAGCTAGTGACGTGAATGCCCTTTCTTCTATCAGTTATCAACATATAATAAATATACATAACACATATTTTAACAACTAAAAAAAAGTAAAAAAAAAGCCTTTCTTTTATAAAGCTTCTGTCTGCTTTTGTCCACAGGTGGCTGTGAGGGTCCACGAGAGACCAGATTTTCTGTAGTGGATGATGAATTTCTTCATTTTTATCCTGTGGGATCAGTTGTGCACCATATTTGCCATCGAAGCGCTGAGCACATTCCTGGTCATCCAAAAAGGCTTGCTATTACTTGCCTTTCGGATTATACCTGGTCATCAGTCCCCGTTTTTTGTAAAGGTCAGGATCTTCCATTGCTACTAACTTCAAAATTGCATTGAATAATTGCTGATTCATTTGGTAATGATTTTACAAAGGTATGATCCTACATGGCCCAACTGATGTGTGCAGTTAATTAATAATGTTTATAATGGTGCTGAATTCCTGAATTACACTTCTGAGACTCTTAAAAGACTAATAGATACACTATATTTTTAGTTTGGTTGATATCATATGCATTTATTGGCATCTTTATTTTTAGTATTATATTATAAATAGTAAATATTATAATATTTAGTATTATTTCCTTTTTGAGGAACTGCTTATGGATTGGCTGTGAACTGCCTGGCATGTAGTTACAGCACGTTTTTAATCTCATGGAATACTGCTAGATATTGGCTAACGTTTGACCTTCTTTTATGAAATATTTATTCAGATTTATTATTTTATTTCTGCCAGAAACCTAGGCACTAGGTGACTTGAGGGTTGATGGCTATGATTCAGGTTGGAATAATGGCTTCCACAGTGAGAAAGGGGATCTAGGTGTGATCTAGGGTGATTGATTATATTCATCTTCAAGTAGAAATAATTCAGACCTTTTCTGCTCATAGAGTGATAGTGGCACTTACAAAATGTAAACACTTCAGTTTGATATTAATTTATAATTTTTATAATTATTATTATACATTGGCATTTATAGTCCAAACTAGGCCTTCTGCCAATTATTATCTTCTCTTAATACAGTATGTAATTTAAATGCCAGAATGGAGATTAATAATTTTATTTATTTATTTATTTATTTATTTTATTATTCCAATTAATATATCTGCTCATATATATGATTTAAGTGGTTAAACAAATAAAACAAATACAACAATATGAAACACAACAAAAACAATGCAATATAATACAAAGGCAAATAAAAAGCATCATAAAAATTCATAGACAGTGTAACAATACCACTTGGTACAACCACTATACTGGTTCTGCCACATTCCCTGTTTCAAAATAATGTCTTCAGAATCTTTCAAGAGGCTAGCAGCGTTGTGACCAATCAGATCTCTGGCAGTACTGGGTGGGTTCCATAACAGAAAAAGCTTTCCTCCTTGGCCCTGTTAGGTGATGCTCCCTAGCTGACAGGATCCAGAGCCTGCTGGATCTGATGGAATGAGAAGATGTGATTGAGAGGAGCTGGTCTCTCAAGTAACCTGGTCCCATGCTGTGTAGGGCTTTATAGCTCATAACCAGCACCTTGAATTTGACACAGAAGCAGTCTGGTAGCCATTGTGGGTTGTGGGGCAAGGTTGTAACTTGCGCTGATTGTGAAATGCACTTAACTGCACACGTAGTTGCATTTTACTTCAGTTGAAGTTTCTGAATACTCTTCAAGGGAAGCCCCAGGTAGAGCATGTTGCAGTAATCCATATGAGAGATGACTAAAGTCAGCAAGACTGCTGGTGCAGGAATAGGAATAACTGGTGCACAACATGGGTAGTGCTAAGGCGCTCCTTGCAACCGCTGCCACCTGATCTTCAAACAGGGGTTGTGAGTCCAAAAAGACCCAAAAGTTGCACATAGTTGCAGTGGCGCAACCCCATCCAGACCAAGAAGGAAAGTCCTCATAACCAGGGAATTCCAGTATCCAAAGACACTCAGCTTTGCTTGGGTTCAGTTGAAGCCTGTTGGCCCCTGTCCAAATGCTGACAATCTCCAGACACCAGAGTTTTTGGCTTTAAATGATTATATTTAGCATCAAAGCTGCTCCCATAATGTTTTCAAATATTCTTGAATTATTCCAAAGTACAGTATGTTGCTCCATTCTTTATCAGTAGATCTCTTATTTTTTAATTATTTCAGTTAATTATGAACTTTAGTTCTTTCTGGTCCCATATAGATTTTCTAATCAATAACACTTCCCCTTGGGAAGGATTCTTATACTTAATTTCAAAAACTTACTGTATCTTTTATAGAATTCTAAACAACCCACAGAAAGGATTCTTGTAATTAATTTCAAGACTGAAATTCAAGCCCATTTAATCTATTTATAATTACCCCAAACCAATATTCTAATAATCTTTCTGCTTTATTTCAAAATAAGAAATTTATAAGTCCTTAAACTTGCATAAAACTCACCCTGTGTGATTAAATGTGACATTCTGAAGATTCTTGATATCTGAAAAACCATTTGTAAGCTATTTCCAGTGGTGATTATGAAAAGAAGTCTGACTCTTGTCTGACTCTGACTCTGTTTTGCTGCTGTATATTCAGTGTGTCTTTTATTTATTTTCTGTCTTTATTATTTTTTATAAATAACTCAAGGCAGCAAATGTATCCAATACACTTTTCTCCTATTTTCTCCACAACAACCCTGTGAGGTTGGTTGGGCTGAAAGAGCAATGAGGTTGACAAACACTGCTCTAAAGAAATGCATTAATATGCCTGAAGTATCAGCCATGAAAGCTAACTGTGTGGCTTTGGGCCAGTCATGGCCTTCCTCTTTCTAGCCAAGTGCCTTAACTACTAAACCAAACTGGCTCATTGCTTTCCAAGAAATCCAGCGTTGCCCCAGATAAGGATGATGCTTCAGTCATATTAATGCATTCTTTTAGAGTAGTGTTTCTCAACCTCAATTACTTTAAGATGCATGACTTCAATTCCCAGAATTCAACTCCCAGGATTGATACCATTTTAACTCTACCCAGTCTATTTTAATACTTCTGTCATCTTCTTTGCTAGATGGTACATTTAATTATTCCCCTTTTAATGAACATGTTTACCTTCTTAGTTCTTGGATTGTTGAAAAAGTTGGCTACCTTGCATATTCTTATCTCATTTTTTTCCACAATAAAAAAATTAAAGAAAACAAAGAGTGAAGGAATAAAATCAGAGGAAAAAAATGAGAGATTATAAATGTAATTATTTTTCAATAATTAGGCAAGTGATTGAAGATACTTGGTATATTATATAATTTAAAACTTGTGTGTCATTATTAATACAAATACTGGAAGCAACAGACAGCACAGTAAAATTATAAATAGTGATAAATTCTTTTCTTGAAAAAAAAAGTGACACTATATAAAAAAGAAAAACCAAACTTATTAAAAATATTATTGAAAACTATTTCCCTGTTGTTGTTGTTGTTATTATTATTATACACAATAATGGAAAATCACAGCTGCCAGCTCTTTTGCTGATATTGGTCTTCATCTGCATCGAGGTTTTTTTTCCAAGAATCTAGATGTTATAATAGAATAGAGTTGGAAGGGATCTTGGAGGTCTTCTAGTCCACTTCCCTGCTCAAGCAGGAGAACCTATAGCATCTCAGACAGGTGATTGTCCAGTCTCTTCTTAAAAATCTCCAGTGATGGAGCGCCCATGATTTCTGGCGGTAAGCTGTTCCACTGATTGATTGTCTTCACTGTCAGGAAGTTTCTCCTTAATTCTAGGTTGATTCTCTCTTTGATCTGTTTCCAACCATTGTTTCTTGTTCTGCCCTCTGGTGCTCTGGTGAACAACCTGACTCCCTCTGCCAGTACTGGAATACTGCTATCATATCTCCCCTATTTCTTCTTTTCTTTAGACTAGCCAAACCCAAGTTCCGCAGCCATTCTTCTTATGTTTTGGTCTCCAGGCCTTTGATCATCTTAGTTGCTCTTCTCTGAATTTTTTCCAAACTCTCAATATCTTTTTTGTGATATAGTGACCAAAATTGGCTGCAGTATTCTGGTCTTTCTAGGGCTTTATAAAGTGGTACTAATATTTCATGTGATCTTGATTCAATGCCTCTGTTTATACAACCCAGGATTGTATTAGCTTTTTTGGTTGCTGCTGCACACTGCTGGCTCATAGTTAAGTGATCGTCCACTAGGACTCCAAGGTCCCTCTCACAGTTACTGTTTTTAAGCCAGGTCTTTTTTTCTTTTTCTTTTTGGTCTGTTGGGCTATGGGTTTTTTTTTGTGAAGGCTGATGCAAAGTATGAGTTAAGGAGCTCTGCTTTCTCCCTATTGCCTGTAATTTCCTTGCCATCTTCTCTCTTTAGTGGGCCAACAGGTTCCTTGACTTTTTTGTTGTTGTTAATATGTTGGAAGAATTTTTTTTTGTTGTCCTTGATTTCTGTTGCGAGTCTTTGTTCATTCTGGGCCTTTGCTTTCCTGACTTCTTCTTTGCATGTTTTGGCTGTCTGCTGATAATCGGCCTTGGTTATGTGCCCCTCTTTCCATTTTTTGTATTTGTCCTTTTTGTCTTTTAGTTTGTTAGAGAGATCTTTGTACAGCCATACTGGTTTCTTCTTGGATTTCTTGTTTTTCTTTCTCAATGGTATTGTGCTGGTCTGAGCTTTTGTGATTGCATTTTTCAGGGTTTCCCATGCTTCTTAGGTTATTTTCCCCTTTAGGATTTTCATCCATGGGATCTTTCCTAAGTTCTCTCTGAGTTTGTTAAAGTCGGCTCTTTTGAAGTTTAGGATGTTGTTGGATTGTTTCCTGTTTCTAGTGTTTGCCTTATATAAAATTCCAGTATGACATGGTCACTTTCACCCAAGGTTCCGGCAATTTTGATTCCCTCTATCACTTCTCTATTTGTAAGGATTAAGTCCAGTATAGCTTTGCGTCTAGTTCCCTCCTCCCCCCTTTGGATGACAAAGTTGTCAGCTAGGTTGATTAGAAATCTGTTTGATCTCCCGGCTCACTGCAGAGTTTGTCTCCCAGTTGATATCTGAATAGTAGAAGTCTCCCATTACTACTGTGATATGCTTCCTACATACATTTGTTAACTGGTTGGCAAAGAGTTCATCTATTTCTTCTGTTGGTTGGGTGGCCTGTAATATACACCTATGATAATGTCACTTTTTTCTCTTTTATATTGACCCATGTTGTAATATATTGGCATAGCATATGTGAAGATCTAAGCAGTGTGGCCTTTTGTAATTGACAAATGGAAATTTTATCAATGTGCAGATATTTTTGCTATGGCAACCAGTGGGCCGATAACCAATAACCACTGGGAACAACATAGCCAGTTTATGTCCATAATCTTTTGATTTTCAGATCTTGATACTTTGTTTCTTTAATATTTTGTCTTCTATCGTAGTATCCCCCATCATTGCTGCATATCCATGTTTATCTTTTTTACAACCACAGATAAATCTGGAATATTATGAATTGGGACTTTATCACTTTTTATTCATAAATCCCACAATATTTTCAACTACTTTTTCTACTGTATGTTCACATCAATTTTTCATTTTTGGCACATAATTATTTTTACAAATGTTCCAGTGTATCATTTTGTGTTATGTCATTGTTTATAATCAGTTTGTGCAATGTTCTTGCATGATCTGAATATATGATCTACTGTTTCTTCTGCTTCTTTGCATAATCTGCACTTTGAATCCTTTCTAATTATTTATTACATTTTATGGAAATACTGTACATACAACAATTTCATTTCACTTCTTTTACTATCCTTGCTGGATATCCAGATGATTTTTATGTTTCTGAACTTTTATCAGATAAATAGCCCATTATTTATTTGCAAGATACCCATTATCTGCTAAGTAATAAAGCTCACCAATATATTATTAGGGTTCATCAATTCAGCTAGAATATATTTTGAAACTACAACTCATAATTTTATTTATTGATCTCTGTGTTGCTGGTCAGGGACTATAATAAAGTTATCTTCTATCTAATGTTGAGCATTTTTCAGGGCATTAATTTTTGTTGATTACATTAAATTACAATATATAAATTAGCTTGTCTTTCCAGTATGACTGTTCTCCCAAGAAAATGTATAAGATTTCTTTATGACTGATTGAAATTATGGCATATATATACAGAGGCATAGAACAGTAATTCTCAATATTTTTTTTCTATTAGGACAATCATGTGGTGATCCAGGGAAACCAGAAAATGGTGACCGCATTATTCTAATGGATTTCCTGCTAAAAGCAAGAGTAAATTTCACCTGTAGTGAAGGGTGCGTGTTGAGTTAGCTGGCTTAGCAAAATCTAATTATGATACAAGTAGTCCTTTATTTTAGACAGTAATTGGGACTGGAATTTTCGTTGCTAAGTGATGCATTTGTAAAGCAGCAAGACTCAGAGAAAGGGTGCATGAATGTAGCAAGGCTCAGGGAAGACACACGGAGATTGCAAGTGGTCAGCATGGCAGTAGCACAGTAAATCAATAAGGACGAATCAAAAAAATGAATGTTCCACTTTTTCATGATTTGTTTTCCAATGTTTACTTTGCTGTGGATGAGAATTTTTATAGTGGAGTTGGACTTTTTGCCACTTATGAAATGACTAGATTTGTTCTTAACGATGTAAGCAAATATGAAAAAGAAAAAAAGGAAGGGAGGTAAAAAGGGAGGGAGGGAGGGAAGGAAGGAAGGAAGGAAGGAAGGAAGGAAGGAAGGAAGGAAGGAAGGAAGGAAGGAAGGAAGGAAGGAAAGAAGTCTGTCTGGTAACTGTCTTTGCTTACATAATTTTCATATCTCCCAATAGTGCACCCATTACTGCTGTAATTGTGCCATTCTCTTCTCTCCTTCCCCAGAAACATGGACTTCTCAAGGGACCTGCTTCTTCACATAATATGCCCAAAATGTTGTATTTTCACCCTGATAATTTGTCTTAAGTAATACAGTAAATCTTCAATAATATAGGTGTTTTCTTGGCTATCCATAGTATTCTCCAATCTTTTAAAGGAGAAAGAGATTAACATGTATTATGTTCTTTTTTCTTTTCTTGAGGTACCAATTAATTGGATCACCTACAAGCCAGTGCTTACCACGTACACTTTCTAATAATACAGTCATATGGAAACCAAAACCTCCAATATGTTTCAGTAAGTTTCTTTAATTCTTTCAAACAGCCTGGGGCCAGGATTCGCCTGTGGATTGCAGCGGGGCAATGAAGGAGTATGAAATGCTTAGAACACTCTGGGATTCCACTGGAGCATCTCTAAGTTTAGCAGCTCCTCATGCTAGTTTCAGGCACTCAGAAATTGGATTAAAGCTGATACAGGGAACTAGATGTCTTGTGGCATTCATGGGTTTTTCCCTTTTGTGTTTGTTCTGTTTTAATCTCTCTTCTGGAATTGAATTATCATCCAAGAGTGTAATTAATGCTGTCTCACTCCCATATCAGGTTTGAATCTTCATTGGAAAGGCTCCAGACAATTTCCTTTTTCCACGGCCCTCTAAATCTTTAGCACAGTCACCCTCTCTACAATCTTTCCTAAAAATGGAAGATTGGATACTGGATGGAAATTATTAAGGACAGTGAGATCTACTAATGGCCCTTTGTGAGGGGTAAACCAAGACATGGCAGGAACACTCCCTTTCTCAAAGAGGAATTAACTATCATCAGAACCAAAGGTTGCTTGACTAGCTAGGAGAGGGATGGATCTAATACAGAGATGGCCAAGCTAACAGTTTGAAGGATCCTATCTAATTCCTCAGGCCTGACAAGATCAAACTCTCCCCCAGATAATCAAGCCAAACCTGACCTCCAATAGCCTCTGTAGACCTGGATTCAACTGACTTGGTGCTACCATATTCTTCATAGTGTCCATTTAGGTAAAGAGACAGACAGACAATCCAGCTTCCTCTCCTAGAAAAAATAGTTACTCATTTGTTTTGGCAAATTTTTTACAAGTCACAAAATTTTGTCTTTGTTTCAGGGCCCACTTGTCCTCCTCCTCCAGAAATAAAGAATGGAGCTTATACCGGAGGAAAGAATGGAACTTTTCCCCTTAACTCAAAAGTCACCTATATCTGTGATCTTGGCTTTTCACTTTCTAGAGATGATCTTCTCCATTGTATAACTGAAGATAATAAAACTGGGATCTGGAGAGGGTCTGTTCCTGAATGCAAAGGTAAAATATAAGCTCAAAACTTCTTTTTTTCCCCTAATTTGAATGATGTTTTACATTTTAATTCAGTGATTTTATTAGCTTTTTAGAAAAAGATGTAAAAATATGAAATATTAAATGTGATGTTTGTTTTGCATAATATTTAATGTTTTATGGTGAGATACTTTCTCAAGTTTGCAAAATAATTATTAATAATAATAATAATAATAATAATAATAATAATAATAATAAATAAATTGACTATGGCAGTGATGCTGTTCCACAGATAACATGGGCAGCTTCCACAAAGAGAAATATACTTTAGAGTTTTGTTCTCTTTTCTACATTAAGCATTTTATACTAAATAAGAAAAATTCTTTCTCCCTTCCATATGCAAAATGACATTTCTAGATTCAACAATAAACATTATATATTTTGTTGAATACAACTATATGTAACAAGCATATGTACTTAAAGTGTAAGTAGAAAAGTAAAATATTTTAAATACTTTTATAAATATATGGTGCTATTCTAGACACTGGATAATTTTTAAAACTTGGCTTGCCATATTAACATAAGAAATATTTTTTCATCAGCCTAGTATTAACTCTACTTTTATTGGATACTATCTGGCACTAAAAGCTTCCTTGTTATAAGGAAATGTTTTCAAAGGATATGAGGTCATCAACTGGGGAAATGAATCCAAATCCAAATTTTAAATCTTTGGGTCTCCATAGACAGTTGCATGTGTCTTCCAGTAGTCTCTAAAGTTATGTTTGGGGAATCAGAGGCATAGTTTTTGATCCTGCTGTATTTCTTATATAACTCCCATCTATTTTGGAGGTGGTAGATTTCGAACAATAACATTGTATCTGTGACAATTCACCATAGACAACTTGCCATGGACAACTCACTGCGGAACAAGAGTTACACTAATATCAAAGAAATTGTGGAATAGAATCATTAAAGGATGCAAAAGGAGAGACAGAATGAAATGTGAATGGTAAAAATTAATATATATATATTTATTGATTTTAAATAATTAAATAGAATTGTTAAATTGTCATGCAGTAAGTTGTCCCAAAGGAGTTGGCTGTAGCGAGTTGTCTAGTGGCGAATTGGCCAGGGCAGGTTGGCTGTGACAAGTTTCCCATTCCGATAACATTTGCTAAGCTAAGAAGTATTAAAAAACATTGCCATCTATGAGGTGGTGGAGCAATCTGGTGAGAGTTGCTGGACAGAATAGAGGTTAATATGCTACCTGCTCCTCCTTTTATACAGTTGTAGAGGTAGCCCTTGACTTACAACCATTCAATAACTGAAGCTACCACGGCATTGAAAATAGTGACTTCTGACTATTTTTCACACTTACAACTGTTGCAGAATCCCCATGGTCATGTGATCAAAATCTGGATGCTTGGCAACTGGCATGTATTAATGTCTGCTTTTTATAATTCTTACTCTGTACCTTTATTCTGTTCCTATCCTTTGCCATTCTCTTTTCACCGACGGAAAAGTAAAAAAAGTAAAAGATTTCTGGAGGGGGGAAAAGTTTATTTTATTTTTAGAAACATTTCTTCTGGAAAAATGGAAAAAGTAGAGAGGAAACATGAACTTTTTTTGTAAAAAAAATGAATGCAATAAGACAAGATACCATGCATCAGTATCTTTTATTGACCCACAATGTTTTCTATAATAGAACACAGGAAGACTTTTCTCAGTATACTCAGTATCTTACTATTCCTGTATACAGAATACAACTAGTGCTTTCAGCAGGCATTGCCACTTTTACCAAAGAGGATGCCTGATTTGCTTGTGAATTTCTTTGTTGCTAACATTTCAAAAGTTCTAGAGCACTAGATAAAAGTTCTCAAAACATTTAGTATAAAATAATTAAACATAATATGAGCAAACCAAATTATACTAATGCATTGTATGTTCTTAAAATAGCAGTGTCAGTTTAGATCAGTAAAGGACGGTGTAGAAATGGATACTGCATATAATTCTATTTTCTCCAAATTTCCATTTTTTCTCGAAGGCTTGTTTGTTTTGGTGGTTTCAACATTTTCAGAAATGTTATGTCTCTATTCGTGGGATGAAGGGGCCTATTAAGGGCTACTTATGTGACCTAATTGTACCCAAGCTGGGCATCCCTGCTATATACTAAGGTATGTGTCCATTAATCTGTGTCACAATTTTTTTATTTTATATGCTGCAGGCATATATTAAATAATATCTGGATAGTGTATTACTCCAATGGTATCTAGTGGGGACTGCATTTATCATTCTTGATATTATTTATTTATACCATTATCCTCCACAAATTTTTTGTTTGTGATTCCAACGAAACATTCATCTTATCTATTGATTTGTCATGACCATTACCTCATTCTAGCAGCAAATGGTTGTTGCATTAATCAAGAAGTAATCTTATAAGGCTAAGGATACAGAAGGGTGTGGAAGTAAGCTTTTTTTTGTTACAACAATACAATATCCACCCTATTCAGAAAGAACAAATTGTTGTTTTTTTAAAATACGTGACCTATTGAACAGAATTAGTGCTTATTTTATACCACAGTAGAAAAAAAAATCACACACTTGGTATCAGCTTTACTGAAAGTCCAAATGTCAATGGTTGTTCACAAGCTAAATTTATTGAAGTATCATCATGCATTGCTTTATTCAAGAATAGATGACTCAATGGAGAGATTGATTGCACATTTCCTTCCTTGGATTAACTGATCTGTCTTCCCATTACAAAATATTAATTTCACCTTTAAGCTTTCTTCAGATTATGCTGGATGCCAGAGGATTTATATTATTCATCAGTCTTCAAGATGTTTACTATGAATACATTGGATTTCTCAAGTTTTAGTCAGCCTTTCTCAGTTCTTGCCCAGCACATAGGTATAAAAATTATAAATTGAATTCAGTGAAAAATTAATAGATATTTAACAATTTTGTCATCTTTCTTTCTATTGTAGGAGGGAGGGAGGGAGGCTTTGAAATTTGTTCAAACCATAGCTGACCTACTTGTGTGCATTTAAAAATCATTTTACTTTTTAAGCGTTTAAAAGATAGAGTAAAGCATTAAATAACAAATACAACAAGATATAAATTAAATTAACACTATTAAGAAACTAGTTAATAAAAGATAGAGAGAAATCAAAATGTCTGCACAAACAGATAAGCTTTTAATATATAGTAGAAACATTCCAGAATTGGGTGGGGGGGACTATTGAACAGATATAGGGAATTTATTTCATATGGTTAATACCATAATTAAGAATGCCCACTTCTGCTCTACAATTAATCACTTATCAGGGTGTAAGGACTGTTAGAAGCTATCCAAATCTTAGTTCAAAGTTGCTTAGGATCAGAGAAATCAACAGTGGTTTATTAAAATGACTGAATGGCTAAATGAATTAGTGCAAATTCTTCAGAAATGGAGGTATGTAGAATTCTGAGTTATTTGCAGATTTTGAACTACTCTCAAGGAAAATCCCCTAATGCAGTGGTTCTCAACCTTTTTAATGCCGTGACCCCCAACCGGTCGTAAGTCGAGGACTAAACCGGTCGTAAGTTGAGGACTAAACCGGTCATAAGTCAAGGACTAAACCGGTCATAAGTCGAGGACTACCCAACCGATCGTAAGTTGAGGACTTTCCCTGTCCGGGAGCGCCACGCATGCGTGGTTCCGCCCCCTGCGCCGGCCGAGGCGTAGCTGGCAAGCGGCAGAGACGGAGCAGGCCGACCACCAGCTGGCCCAGCTCAAGGGAGGTAAGGCACCCGCCGGAAAAGGGAAAAAAATGGCGGACAGCCTTGCTTGGCGACCCCTGTGAAATGGTCGATCGACCCCAAATGGGGTCGCGACCCATAGGTTGAGAACCGCTGCCCTAATGTCACCTTTAAGCGATCAACTTAAAACTATTTCTGTCAGGGAAGGCTGGAGCTTTTGTACAAGCCAAAATTGTTAATAGGCTGTTCTACCCAGTGACGTCTGTAGAATATCTGGTAACAAGAGTAAATTCACAATAAACTCGACTAAGTACTATTTTTATTAGGAAAATGCAACCCTCTCCAAAATAAATTATATAACTTCTCAACCTTATTTACCTTGTTGTTTTATAATGCTTTGCATTTATTCTCAGCCTCAGGCATTCATTTTTGTGAAAAATCTAGATTAACTACTATTAGCAACTTTTCTGAGTGCCATAGCAGTTCCTAGAAAAATACCAACCACTGAATACTGATTTAACTTTATTACTCTCAAAATATAGAAACATTCTATTAATTTTAAGAGCAAAAAATGCTCTTATTTCAGTATTTTCCATCACCCAGAATAAAATTAAACAATAGAATTTGCTACCACATAAAACATAAGTTAAAGCTGCTTGGTCTTTTTAAAAAATAGAATGGACTCTTCATCTGATCCAGCATGGTGCCACATATGTAATGAGGTTAAGAAACAATTGCCTTCAAATACTTCTAATTATTAACGTAAATGTTTGCAGAAACATTTCATCAATTGAAGAAAATAAGCTATATGATAAAAAGCACAGGTAAAATAATAATAATAATAATAATAATAATAATAATAATAATAATAATAATAATAATAATAATA
Organism: Protobothrops mucrosquamatus; assembly: GCF_001527695.2. Lineage (NCBI taxonomy): Eukaryota > Metazoa > Chordata > Lepidosauria > Squamata > Viperidae > Protobothrops > Protobothrops mucrosquamatus. The sequence continues at coordinate 680,231 of NW_015386850.1, read as the reverse complement.
ATAATAATAAAGTTGGAAGGGACCTTGGAGGTCATCTAGTCCAACCCCCTGCTCAGGCAGGAAACCCTATACCATTTCGGACAAATGGCTGTCCAGTTTTTTCTTAAAAACTTCCAGTGTTGGAGCATTCACCGCTTCTGGAGGCAAGTTGTTCCACTGGTTAATTGTTCTAACTGTCAGGAAGTTTCTCCTTAGTTCTAGGTTGCTTCTCTCCTTGATTAGTTTCTACCATATTTTTTTTATGCAATCCGATATGTGCTTATTCAAAACTGGTTTCCTTTCTATTTGTTGAAAAGCTAAGTTGCTTGGAAGCAAATGAAATTATTTAGAACTTAAACATACAATATACAATTGCTTTATCGTTAAGTGTCAAAAGTCTTGTGCTTCTTTTAGATTTATATTTCGTACTTCCACTTTTGTTGATTCTCTAGCACGAATGATTGGCAATAACAAACCACTTCTAAAATCTTGCCAATACTAGAGGGCACTTCTCCAGACAGTTGCTAGGAGTCAAGGCTGTTTGGACTAGTCCCTGTAGTCTTCTTGGCAGTATTTCAGAAGTGGTTTGCTACTGCCTCCTTCCTAGGACAGAGAGAGTGATTGGCCCAAGACATTCGGCTGGCTTTGAATCTAAGCCAGGATTAGAACTCATGTTGTCCTGATTTCTGCCTTGGTGCCTTAAACACTAACTAAACCAAGCTGGTTGATAACGTGAATTTAAAAAAGCATTTAATGAGAATACCACTACAACTGCAAGCATGCACCATCAACAACTATTTCCCAGTTGGATACTCTCCACCATTATTGTTCTTCAGTTCCAGAACTTTTACAGTTTAAGACAGGGGTAGTCAACCTTGGCTCTTTTATGACTCGTGGACTTCAACTCCCAGAATTCCTGAGCCAGCCAAGCTGGCTCAGGAATTCTGGGAGTTGAAGTCCACGAGTCATAAAAGAGCCAAGGTTGACTACCCCTGGTTTAAGACATGAACAGTAGTTATGCTATCCACATTTATGCGAACTGAAGCCTAACATAGCGGTCGACAAGCTGGGGAAGATTCAAAAGACCAGCTTTCTAGCCTGGATTCATCCTTACAACCTCCGCGAGTTTTTCTTTCTTCCTTTCTTTCCCTTTCCGAGTTAAAAACCGCAAATTTCTTCAAAACTCCTCTTGCAGCGCGAAGTCAAACCACCGCCCACCCGTTTCCTCCCTCCAGTCAACCGGGGAAACCCAGTTCCTGTTCGGAACCACGTGCTCCGCGCTTTTCGGCATTACACCTGACCGCCGCAGAGCAGCGCGCCGTAGTCTTAGAAACTTCCTTCCTGCTTGTCATGACGTTATAAAGGTCGGGTTATAAAGACAAAGCTGCTCACGCCCATTTACCAGAAAAACGGCGGCGCTGGTGGTGTATTTTTCGTCTTCCGGGAGTATTTGGGAGTGCCGCCCTTTTCTGCCTTTAGACTCCCGGAGTGTTTCTCCGACTCCCGCCAGCTGTTGCGATGGGTCTTTTGGCTTCTTGTTCCGCTGAGGTTCTTTCAGCGGCTTTGCTCCTGCTGCTGTTCTCGTCCACGGCTTTGTGTGAGTAAGAAGCGCCTCTAGGAGCCTGCTAAAGTTCGTGCTCTAAAATGGACGGGGTGGGAGGGAGGAGAAACACCTTCATTATTGCCTAGAGAGGCGAGCTCGTCGAGATTCCGTCGACAAGGCGGGGAGTCGCTTTGTCCCTGCCCCGGAGAGCCGCGATCTCTGGTTGTTTTGCGACCGAGAACGAGAAAGCCCCTCGCCAGGTAGAACTGCTGCTCCAGCTGCGTACCGCAAAGACGCTTCGGCTTGTTGAGTCGAAAGAAAAAGAACGACGCCAGCCGGAGCCTGTCGCCGGGGCCCTCTGCGGTCTGGGAGAGGCTGGGGCTGCCACGGCCACGTCCATTTGCCTATATCAGTGTTTCTCAACCTTGACAATTTTAAGGCATGTGGACTTCAACTCCCAGAATTCCACAGCCAGCATTGCTGGCTGTGGAATTCTGGGAGTTGAAGTCCACATGCCTTAAAATTGTCAAGGTTGAGAAACACTGGCCTATATCGTATCAAGCCTAGTGGCTCCTCGGTGGCCTTGGATTCTCCATCCTTCACTTCCCCCTCCCCATCCCTGGACCCTTTCTTTGGTTGACTGCGGGATTCAGAAACAGCTGGGCTTTTAGCCAGATCTGGCTTCTATGAAGGCAGAGGTAGTAGAGTGCCTTAACTGAGGTTATTTTAACTGTTAACACATCGTGGTTACTGCTCCTGATGGGAACAACATCATAGTTGTTTTGTGGATGATACAGTATTTGTTGTTCTTTCTCAAACAAACATGTAACTCTTAAGGGGAAGAAGTTGGTTTTTCCGTTCTTGACCTGTTCACTTGACCTTTTCTGTTAAGAGTTGGTTTCTTGAGTTACAGAAGCCAAACACCAAAACAGGGAATGAAAGCCAAGAAGTGAACTTCTGTTTCAGAACATAAAAGCTGGACTCAGAAACCATGATTCAGAGGAATGTTTTTTTAAAGGATTATTTAAGTCACTGGTAGGGCTATATGTTCACATAGTCTATTATAACTGCAGAAGCAAAGCCCTAAGATCTAATTATGTTAAGCAAATAAAATATTTTTTGCAAATGAAGGAATATATATGTGTCCCATGAGAATGTTGCAGGAGCCAATCTGAGTCAGTCAGTGGACTAAAGGTTTATTCTTCCAAGCTTTCAGGCTCACACTAGAATCCATCGTCAGGGAACTTCTCTCTCTCTCTCCAGAATATGTGCACTAGGTTGTCCTACGTGTTGTATTTATATGGTTCCTGGTTGTATCTAGCTTTTAGTTATTAATTAGGGCGTTGATGGCTGGCTATTCTGCTGTTGCGCCCTCAGCTCCCTAAGTACCTGATTGGCCAGTGGTAAATCAGTACTCCTGTTGACTGACCAGCCAGTTTCCCAGCCTTCATCATTTCTCTGGCTATTTTTGTTTTGGCCAACAATTGTAGCTGTGAAGTCGAAAACATGTTCTTGTTCATTGCAATGTGAAGCTACCAATGAGTTTGTCTCCTCATCTAACAACTACCTTGTGTTTTTGCAATCTGATGGTTAACTTCCTTTCTGTCTGTCCCACATAGCTGCAGGGGCAATCCATGCAAGAAATCTGGTAAACTACATTTGAGGTTTCTCCTACCTCTAAACCAGGGGTGTCAAACTGCCGGCCCGCGGGCCAGATGTGTCAAGGTGAAGTCGCGCCCACCCCATTGCCGGCAATGGCAAAACAGTGCCGATACGTTGCGCGGCGTCATCGCGAGTTTGACATGTCTGCTCTAAACGAATGGTTTTCAATCTACCTTGAAAAATAAGCTAAGATAGGATAAATAGCTTTAAATTCCTCTAAAAGTAAAGAGTATTCTTTGTGTAGTGAAAGGAAAATGAGAAAATTGTAGCTTGGAAGAACCTGTAAAGATCATCTAGTCTGACTTACTGCAAAATATAGGAAAATTATTTATAGAATCCGTGAGAGATTCAACTTAAAAACCTCCAAGAATGGAGAATCTACAACCGCCACAGCTAAACTGCTACACAAGTCTTATCAGGAGGCTTTTTTACACATTTAAAAGAAATCCAGGTAGCTGCAACTTGTTATTTCTGATCCTAATTTAGGTGGCCATGGAAAATAGTTTTATTTCATAATCATCTTTGTTACTGCACTCTGAAGAAGTTCTAACCCGTCAATCTCCTTCTGATAATGTAGTATTCAGAATCAGATACAGTACTCCAGGTGTGGTCTTGCCAGTGCCAAGTAGAGGGGAACAATGATTTTATGTCTTTTTAATATGTGCTTCTAATGCAATTCAGATTTGTATTCATTCTAATAACTGTTTCATACTCCTGACTTGTGGTCAGCTTCTTGTCAGTGGCCACACCTAATCCTCAGATGTAGCATTTTAAGCCATGACTCCACCATCTTGTATGTTTGTCTTACATTTTTTTTCTCTCTAAATGTAATACTTCACATTTTTTTCCTGTTAAAGGATGTATTTTTCCTTTCAACCCTGTCTTTGGGGCTAGATTGCAATCAAATACTTTTATCCTGTGTGTTGGTTAGAACTTCCAGTTTTGTGTCACTCACACATTTGATACAGTAGCTATTTAGTTCATTAATGAAAATGTTAAGTTATACTGGGTCTAAAACAGGCATGTCAAACTCACGACGTCATGTGACGTCGTGCAACATATCGGGCCAGTTTTGCCATTGCTGACAATGGGGTGTGTGTGGCTTCCATGTGATGCGTCCGGCCTGTGGGCCGGCAGTTTGACACCCCTGGTCTAAAACCTATCTCTGTGAAACTTCCCTAGTTACTGCTCTCCATCTTGATAGATATCCATTAATGCTGATTCTCTGGTGAGGTTAGCCAACCCTGCTTTATTGGAATGCCTTCTAAATTACACTAATAGCTTGTCATTGAAGATATTCTCTGGAACACTGAAACCTTTTCAAAACTTGGGGAAATTCCAGGTTCCTTATATCAGTCATATTCCTCTAGGTCGGTGAAATGGTTACCTTGTCAGAGGAGGAGACAAGATTTCTCTCACATTTTTTTGGGGGGGGGGGGGTAAAGCTGTGTTGGCCTTTGGGTCACAGTATTGTCTTTAAGATCCCTGCAAATAGCTCTCTTTATTGCCTACTATAACACCTTTACTATTGACTTGTACCTATTGCATTTGTTTCCAATCTGTACCACTCAAGCCACCATTTCAGTGGTAAAATAGAAGTCAGGTTTCTCTGCTTTTTCTTGGTCATCTGTTAAAATTTCTGCATCCTAAATAAGCAGTGGGCCTGCCATTTTTGTTATCTTCTGGCTCTTGACATATTTCAAGAAAACCTTGCTGGATTATGGCCCTCTTGCTACTCTTACCTCATTTTCTGCTTTTGCCCTCCTAACCTTAATTCTACATTTCTGGGCTGAAGATTCTTTGGCATTAAGCCCCCAGTGACTTAAAACGGAATGGTTGGGCTACAGTAGTATAATAGACCTTTATTTCTATTCTCTACTTCAGAACTTCCTCATTTTTACTTAACTACAGCTCAGTGTCCAGCTCCAGTTCTACCTCCCCATTCTTCACTAAGAGGAGGAGGAGACCTAGCAGAAAGCTATGCAGTTGCCACTACTCTGCGGTTACAGTGTATTCCAGGTTATGAATATCTACCTGGAACAATTCCTACTATGAGATGTCTTGATACTAGTAAGTGGTCAGATCTTCCTGCACTTTGTCAAGGTGAGTATCTTTTGTCAACAACAATGGCTGCTATGAAATGTTGAATGAAATATATATAGTTCTTCAAAATTGTCAGATTTAAAGTTGTGCATTTGAGACTTCCAGCCTATAACTTACTTTGAATAAAACAGTAACTGAAAATTCTTCTGACTATTCCATCATGAGAATTTAGCAAAGGATATTTATACCAAGCAAAAAGAATAATGTAAAGTTTTAATAATGCAAATAAAAAAATGTGATTTTTTTAAAGAAATTAAAAATTGCTTAGCAAAATGAACCTACAGTACAGAAGAAAAACATTAAAAAATTATCTGAGTAAATTTGTAATAGAGGATAAAGTTAAAATGGCAGTCAAAAAGATAAAGCCAGAAAAAGTTCCACAAATAGAGATGAATTTTTTTTTTCCAAGAAGCAAGCTCCGCCCTTTTTTTTTTTTTTTTTTTTTGCATAAGGGGTCCTGGCCAATGTGCAAAAGAAAGCTCTAGGTGGTGTGTGAAAGAAGGACCTGGTCAGTAGTGGGGCACAGCAGGCACAGACGACCCTGCCAATCTTTGGAACCTTTCCATGGTGCCTCCCCCTGCACCTGGCTGGGATGATAAGCCCAGTGGAGGGAACGCAGGTAACAGAATGAGACAACTTGCTGTGGCCAACTCACCACAGGAGAACTTCCTGCGGGACAATTCAGTTCAGTTTAATTATTTTAAACTTTTATTTTTGTCAGTCGCATTTTATTTTGTTCCTCCTTTTGCACCATTTCTTTAATGATTCTATTCCACCATTTCTTTAATATTACTGTAACTCTTGTCCTGCGGCAAGTTGACTGGCGAATTGACCACAATGAGTTGTCCCAGAGGTCAGGCAAGCAAGCTGGCAAAGATGACCAAGGTCAGACATTTCCACATGTTAGCAAACTACTCTGAAAGAAAGTTTAACTAAACTTTAACCAAAAATATATCAATATTATAATAATAGAATCATAGGGCTGGAAGCAACCTTGGAGATTTTCTAGTCCAAGAACCAAATTAGGAATCCTTATACCATCCTGAATAAATGGTTGTCCTATCTTTGGACAATAATGCAGAAGATTAATTTTTATTCCCCCATTACCTTATGTCTAACAAAAGAGATAATTGTTTACTATCCTGTTTCAATTCCTGATTCAAAATATACTAGTAATTAAGCCTTTAATATTGATCAGAAGTATTTGGGCCTTACTGGGCAAAAGTTAAAATTTTATTTTCATTATCATTAGAAATTAACTTGTTGGAGTATTTTGCTTAAAATACTTGGTCACACTTTTATTTTAGAAACCATGACCTCTTCTGACATTCTGTAGAAGGAATATAACACATAGAATTAAAGCTTTTGATGTGTTCATTGTTTGGCTCTGATGCCATATAGACTTTGGAAACTCCAGAGGCTTTGAGTAAACCCACAATTTATTAGCATCAAGATTTTTTAAAAAATATATAAAAATACACGTTCAAGAAGTTCGAAATAGAGAATTAGACTCTATTTTAGTCCACTCATATTTCAGGTTTAAAGAATGTTAGCGTTGAATATGTTTTATATGATTTAAAAACTTCAGTAAGCAAAATAACTTTGAGAAGAGGTGTGTTATTGTGCTGATGAGCAAATGTAAAAATATTGATACCATTCATTTTATGATGTAGACGTAATAATTTTGAAAAATAGTCTTCCTGCTATACATGATGCAGATACACCAATAATAATTTCTTATTGTTTAAATATTATTACTGTGATGAAGAGTGTCTCAGAAGAAAGTTAAGAATGAAAGCTATTTAATGATCTGTTGAAATATATCCTCCAAATTAGGAATTTTTCCATCTACAAAGATTAGTTTGCATGTTCTGCTTTGTCTTCTGCAAAAAAGGCAATTATGTACACATGGAGGGATCTTAATATATTAGAAAACAATTGGCTTAATGACATGTTTCAACACCTGACCTTTGAATTTGCTTTGTGTCAAAACAGAGTTAAGTTTGAAGAATTGAAGCATGTTAGATCCTACCTAGTGGCAATGAGGGTGGCGAGGTCTAATTACTACTCCACCCTCATTGCGTCATCAGATAATCGCCCGGCCACCCTCTTCAGGGTGACCCGCTCTCTCCTTCAGTTGAGGGGGGGGAGGACCCCCTGGTGGGGAGGGCTGAGGACTTTGCACAATATCTGTATGACAAAGTCGCTCAGATCCGAGAGGGTTTGGACTCTGACTGGGTGGCCCCGGGGGAGGAGACGGGAGCAGGTCTTGAGACTATTATATGGGAGGAGTTTGACTC